>NW_027208311.1:0-1000 GCF_964237555.1 Oryctolagus cuniculus
TGATTAGGGTCAAGTCAACAGATGTTATGATTATAATAAATGTGTATGCAGCCAATGCCAAGGGCCCTGGCTATTTAAAAACAAATGTTCATGGACCTAAAGGGAGACAGACTCTAATACAATACTAATGGGGGACTTCAACTCCCCACTTTCATCAATGGACAGATCAACTAGACAGAAAATCAACAAAGAAACAATATGGCTAATATATGCTAAGGAGCAAATGGACCTAACTGATATCTGCAGAACCTTTAATCCCAGAGTTGAAGAATACACATTCTTTTCATCAGTGCATGGAACTTTCTCTAGCATAGACTCATATGCTAGGCCATAAAGCAAATCTCACCAAAGTGAAAAAACTGAAGTCATACCATGCATCTTCTCTGACAACAATGGAATGAAGCTGGAAATCAACAACTTAAGAATCTCTAAAAAATATGAAAACATAGACAAACAACATACTACTGAAGGGACAGTGGGTCAAAGAAGAAATCCAAAGGGAAATAAAAAAATTCTTGGAGATGAATGATGATGACAATACAAAATATAAAAACTTATGGGATACAGCAAAAGCAGTGTTAAGGGGGAACTTTATAGCAACTGGTGCCTATGTTAAGAGATTGGAAAAGCATCAAATCAATGAGCTATCAATGCATCTCAAATACATAGAAAAAAACTGAACCCAAAAGTAGGAGGAAAGAAATAATTAAAATGGAATAACAAAATTGAAATAAAAAATACAAAAGTTCAGTTAAATGAATAGCTGATTTTCAGAAAAAAATAAACAAAATTGATACACCTTTGGCCCAACTAGGCACAAAAAAGAGGAAGAAAACCCAAATCAATAAAATCAGAGATGAAAAATGAGATATAATAATGGATAACACAGAAATAAAAGGAATGATCAGGAATTACTACAATAGCTATATGCCAATAAATTTGAGAATCTAGAAGAAAGGGATAGATTCCTGGACACATATAATCTACCAAAATTGAGTCA
>NW_027208312.1:0-11037 GCF_964237555.1 Oryctolagus cuniculus
TATTGATAAATAATGACTTTTTTCCATATATATTCCTATTGTTTGATTTGGATTTTCTTTGTACTTTTGCTGGGAGATTTTCTGCTTTCACATTCTTTCATAGTGATGACTGTCTTTTTGTGTTTCTGTGTGTAGCACATCATTAAGCCTATTTTGTAAGTCTGGATTAGTAGTGACAAATTATTTTAACTTCTGTTTGTTGTGGAAGGTCTTTATTTTAATTCATTCATAAATGAGAGCTTTGCATCTTACAGTATTCTGGGTTGACAGTTTTTTCCTCTTAAGTGTTGGACTATGTCTCTCCATTCTCTCCTAGCTTGTATGGTTTTTGATGAGTTTAATTGGAGATCCACCTGTGAGTTTAATTGGAGATCCTCTAAAAGTAATCTGGCGTTTCTCTCAATCACATTTTAGAATCTTTATGTTTTATTGAATGTTTTACTACAACGTATCATGTTGAAGATCTTTTCTGGTCTTGTCTATAAGGAGTTCTCTGTGCTTGTGTACTTGGATGTCCCTTTGTTTTTCCAAATTTGGTAAGTTTTCTGTAATTATTTCACTGAATAGACCTTCTAATCCATTCTCTTTTGCCATGCCTTCAGAAACTCCTAAGACACATATGTTGGGTTGTTTGATAGTACCCCATAGATCTCCAACACTGTTTTTGATCTTTCTAATTACTTCTTCCTTTTTATCATCTTGATGAAAAATTTCTAAAAATTTGTCTCCTATCTTGGATATTCTTTCACCTTCCTCACCAAGTCTGTTATTAAGGCTTTCCACTATATTTTTTATTTGATACATTTAATTCTTCATTTTTAATATTTCATTTTGATTTCTCTTCAAAATCTCAATTTCATGAGAAAATTTTTCATTCATATCATGTATGGATTTCTTTAATTCATGAATTTGCCTCTCATTGCTTTTGAGTAATTCTGTGATTAAGCTTTTGAATTCCATTTCAGGCATTTCATCAGTCTCCTCTTTAAATTCTAATATTGAAGTTTTGTTTTCCTTTGGGAGGGTCATGTTTTTTCTTAGTCTTATTTTTTGAATTTCTCTGTTTATTTTTAGGCACTTGTGGAAATACTTGTTGGTTTTTCCCTCTGATGGCTCTTATCTTTGAAATATACCTCTGTGGCTTAATGGAGTATCTGCTCTTTCAGTGAATACCCAGAGATATGTGCTAGATGTGGCTAGGGAGCTCTGGTCAGTGCTCCAGGGTGGAGTGAGTATCCAATGTACACCCAATTTGGGTATGGTAGATCTCTTCTTTTTAGCAGAAAGGAGAGTATGATCACTTCTGTTGATATAATCATACCCTCCAAGGTGATCAATGCCTGGATTTTAGCCCACAGTGGGTACAATACTCATTGTGCTGCTATATGAACCACACAAAGGATCTGTGCAGTCCTTAGTGTAAGCGTGAATTCTGTTGCAGTGACCCACCCCAGGCAATCAGAGAGCTCTGATCATGTGGAGCCACTCAAACTGATTGCCCAGAGACTCAGCTACACCCTGCGCTGTCTCATATAGGCACAAAGTTCTCACAGTCTCAGCACGCAAGGCTTCTACCATCATGGGATGCAGAGGATTTGCTGTGCCCCACTATCCTGTCCCATTCATAGAGAGGCAGAGACATGTCTAGGGTATGCTGCCTGTGGATGCTCCACCTACGTGGTTTGAGCCCTGGAGCCTGTGATATGCTAAGCAGCCGGGACTGCAACTGGTGCCCCTGTGGGATGCTGGCACTGCAGGCAGAGGCTTACTTAACATTCTACACCACATTGCCAGTCCTGAGATCTAACTTTCTAAGAGAGCTTTTTAAATGAATTAGTGTATAAAGATCTGGAAGAAATTTGAGTGAAATTAGAGTGATGTTTGTTTGAGGAGAGAGAAATGAGAGATTTGCCTTCTTAGAGACTAACAAACCCCGTTTAAAGTAGTTTAATCAAATGGATTATTGTTTTCCCTCCTAAATAGCAGGAAATCTAAAGGTAGCTCTTCTTTGCTATCCTTAGCATCTTCTTATTTGTGC
This sequence comes from Oryctolagus cuniculus, assembly GCF_964237555.1. Classification (NCBI taxonomy): domain Eukaryota; kingdom Metazoa; phylum Chordata; class Mammalia; order Lagomorpha; family Leporidae; genus Oryctolagus; species Oryctolagus cuniculus. The sequence goes on from NW_027208312.1 coordinate 2,039, forward strand.
CTCCTGCTTTAAGCTGTTGACTCGATTTTCAAGCATAAGCAATGTGCTTGAGCAGGAAGGAATAAAGGAAAAGGCCAACTGTGAATGTTTTCATATGTTGTTGGTAAGAATGAAAATGATGTAGCTGCTTTGGAAAAGAGCCTGGTAGTTTCTGAAAGTGTTAAACATGGAATCAGCAATTGAGCTGGCAGTTTCACTCCTGGGGATATAGCCAGGCCAAATGAAAACATATATCCATGCAAAAATTTAGATTGGATGTTCATAGCAGTATTATACGTGATAGTGAAAAAAGTGAAAACAAACCAAATCTCCATCAAATGATGAATGAACAGTTATCCAGACAATGAAGTTTTATTAGACCATAAAAATTGAATGTTGTACTGACTTATGCTACAACATAGATGAAGTTTGAAAACATTACACTAAGTGAAAGAAGCCAGGCAATCATAAAAGGTCACATATTATGTGATTCTATTTTTCTGAACAGTTCAGAGTGGGAAAATCTGGAGATAGAAATAGATTAATGGTGTAGAAGGCTGGGTGGGGGACTGAGAGAGTATGGAAATTGACTCTTAATTGATATAGAAGTTTTTTTGGGGGGGAATGTTATAAAATTGTGGTGATGGTTGAACAACATTGTTAATATACCAAAAACCATTGGTGTATATAATTTAAATGGAAGAATTTTATGGTGTATTAATTATATCTCAAGAAAGCTCTTAAAAAGCATGAATACATGTGACTGCTAAATATATCATTGTATCAGGAAGCTAAAAGCTTCCCACAGATCCCACTTAGCAGGCATCTGTTCTTGTTTCATTGGTCTGAACTGGATCACATCAGAAAGGAAACCTGGTAGATGGATTGGATCAGCTAATCAATAATGCCTGCAAAAAAAGCAGTTTAGTTTTCATAAAGCCAATATTATCTCTATTTCTATTGCACCTCTTCCCATTATTAGAGAAAACTGGTCAATTTAGAAAACTTGGAAAAAAAATCAAGACGGAACAACATAACAAATGCAGGAAGTATGTTCCTATTACTCAGATCACTCTTCCACTCACATATTTTCTTGTGTGTTGTTCCAATGCTTGCTTGTTTCCTCTCCTTTCTCCTTTTCTGTTCCTCTTCTCATTTATAGATCCACTGAAGACTAACAAATAATATCTATGATTATTATAGGGTACATCCTGTTTTATATCTCTTATTTTTTAAAAAAGATTATTTATTTATTTATTTAAAAGGCAGAGTTACAGAGAGGCAGAGGCAGAATGGTGAGGGAGGGAGGGATCTTCCATCTGCTGGTTCACTCTGCAAGTGGCTGCAATGGCCAGAGCTGGGCCGATCCGAAGCCAGGAGCCATGGGCTTCTGGGTCTCCCACATGGCTTCAGGGGCCCAAGCACTTGGGTCATCATCTGCTGCTTTCCCAGGTGCATTAGCAGGGAACTGGATCCAAAGTCAGCAGCTGGTACACATATGGGATGTCAACACTGCAGGTGGTGGCTTTAACCACTATACACAGCACTGGCCCCATCTTATTTTGAAATAGTTTTAAACTTACAGAAAACTTGTACAGAACAGAGAACTCTTCATTTTTTAATGCAGGATAATCTGAGAGCAAGTTCCTGACATGGTGTCCCAACAGCCCCTTGTATTTTAGTGTGGGTTTCAAAGACATCCTCCTGCATAAATAGAACACAATGATCAACTTGAAGAAGTCTACAGTGATGCATCACTGACATTCAGACCCCATTCGACTTTCCCTAGTTGTCCCAATGATGTCTTTTATGGTGAAAGGATCTGTTGAGAATTACGTGCTTCATTGATCATGATTCTTTAGTCTCCTTTAGTATGAAAGTTTTTCAGTCTTTCCTTGACCATTATGGTCGTGGCATTTTTGAAGATTATAGGCCATTTATTTATAAAATACACCTCAGTTTTCTTTTGTCCAGTGTTTCCTCATTAAATTAGATTTAGCTTGTGCAACTTTGCCAAGAAAATCAGGTGTGATGCAGTGCTTTGCTTATGATACACTATCACAATTTTATTTATTTTTTTTATTAGACAGCTAGAGTTACAGACAGTGAGAGAGAGACAGAGAGAAAGGTTTTCCTTCTGTTGGTTCACTCCCCTAATGGCTGCTACGGCCAGCGCTGTGCCGATCCAAAGCCAGGAGCCGGGTACTTCCTCTTGGTCTCCCATGTGGGTGTAGGGACCCAAGCACTTGGGCCATCCTCTGCTGCCCTCCTGGGCCACAGCAGAGAGCTAGACTGGAAGAGGAGCAACCGGGTCCCCGGGGTGCCGGCGCTGCAGGCAGAGGATTAGCCAAGTGAGCCACGGCGCCGGTCTCACAGTTTTATTTCTTAAAGCTCAGTTTGTGAGCATTTTATCATCTCTGTTAATATTGTTTTAGAGAATTATTTTAATATCTGAGTAATAGTTTATAATATGGGTTTTCCATAATTTGTTTAACTTAGTTACAATAGAATGTTTTCATCACAGAACAGGTAGCAGGAATATAAGCATTTATATATTAGCATTTATTTGTAAAAGATTCATTGTCCTGTAAATTATCTATGATGAATGAAATCTTTTTTTTTTAAGATTTGTTATTTATTTATTTGAAAGGCAGAAAGACACACACACACCCCAAGCAGAGAGAGAGAGATATCTTCCATCACTGGTTCACACCTTAAATAGCGGCAACAGCCATGTCTGGGTCAAAAAAAAAAAAAAAAAAAAAAAAGCCAGCCAGCAGCCAGGAACTACATCCTGGTCTTCCATGTGGGTGGTAGGGACCTAAGTATTTGGCCATTTTTCCACTGCCTACCCAGACACAGTAGAGGATGCTGGATTGGAAGCCAGTAGCTGGGACTCAAACTGACACTCTGATATGGGATACCAGTGTTGTAAGCAGTGGCTTAACCTGCTATGCTACAATGCTGCTCTGATGATCAGTATCTTAATTCTTTTAGCTAAATATGAATTGAAATGGCAAAATCTTGAGAAAGTTTACTTAGAAAATAATCAGAAATTGTGATGTGAAAGAAAATATTACTTATGAGGTAGAATTTTATTTTTAACTTTCTCTTCCTTTTTATTTCTTTTGAAGAATTTCCTGAAAGTTTAAACCATTTTAAATGTCATGATTACACATTGATAGCATCACTTGCTTTTTTCTTTTCAACCCCAGGAAAACTGTGGTGTCCATATACCAATATTGAGTATTAGTTTTTAATATATACTATTAATATGTAAAAAAGTAGCTGTGTTGATTCTTGTATTATCTTTGTTCAAAGGTAAAAAAATTCAATTCAGTAAGGAATTTTTAAGAATTAGGTGCTTATCTGTTATAAAAAGTCTTTTTTTTAATTTACTCATATTACTAATTGTATTGGAGAGAAAATTTACTCTTAAATGTGTTAGATATGCAGTAGAATATTAAGAACTTGGACATTGTATCTGAGCCTGAGCTTCATTGCTTTCTATTGTGTGATATTGGGAAAATTAATTATTCCCTTTTGAATTTAAATATCGTCATCTGTCAAGTTTGGCTAATAAAAGTCTTTGAGTTCAAAGGGTTTTGGGAATAAATGGGACTTTCTTAGCCAGGTCCTATGTATATAAAAATATCCTATAAATGTTCATTATTGTATCTCTTTCTTTTGTACTGATGTCTCAATGAAACTAGCATATTACTTTTTACCGTTTCATGAAACCAGAAGTTCTGTAATGGTAGCTTGCATTCATGATTCAGAAAGTGCTAAAGGTGCTTGCCCTGCTACCTTCTTAAACTTTGATGATATATTCATAGGCAGTGGGCAGAGACCCCAGTTTCCATGTTGCCTCTGTAAATACTGGACAGGTGGCAACCTTCTTGCTTTCATTATAGTCTTTGCCCACTTGAGATAAATTGCCTCTTCTAGGTATCCAAATGGTGTGCCTGCAAGAGATCATTTACCTCAAACAGGGGAGAGTGTTACTTACACTGAAGGACTGGATATCAATCATTTTGGGAATAGACTAAAGAACCCTTTAGAGAGCTGAACTTTTTGATATGACTGGTCCAAATTAAATTTTCCATATAGAAACAAATATACTTATTTGCTTTGAATTCTCTCTGAGCAAGTAGCAGTATAGATGGATATAAGTAAAATGCTAACACATTTTGTTACACTTTTCTTCTATAATTGAGTCTTAATTATCTAGAAGATCAATGACCCAAGTGTATCCCGCCAGTACTACTCAGAACTTTCTTGCATTTCAGACTTCGAGGTAACTTTCTAGAGGTCATAGCAACTCTTTCAGGAAAAACTGGAAAACCAAGGTTGTGTTCAGTTTAACATTTAGGTTTCATATTTAGGAAGTTCAAAGCAGTGAGAAAAAGACACTTGTATTAATAAGTAGTTAATAATTTATATTTAAAAGTTTTAAGGCTTTACTGAATCTTAAAAAAATAGTATTTAAAAGTGTTAAGAAAAATACTGCTACTCTGCATGTGAACTGTGGCCTAGTAGCAGAATCTCAGACCTCACTCCAAAACAACCCAATCAGAATTCGCAATTTAAGAAGATCTTAAGTACTTGTATGCACAGTAAAGTCTGAGAAGTGACTTCCCTCATGTGTAGAATTGAAACAAGCACACGATTTGGCATTTGACATTACTGACTCTGTTTTTTGGACTTCTTTGACGTCCGTGGCATTACACCTATTTTTCTTCTTTCCATTCAGAAGTCTTTCATGGACTCTTCCCTGTCTTTTCAATGTTTGTGTGCCCTGTGACTCTTTCCTTAGCCTTTTTTTTTTTTTTTTGTATTCCTGGGCAGTCCTATACATATCCAGATCATGTATGTGCTAATGACTCCCAAATCTTGTTTTTAACCCCAGCTTCATTTCTGAACTTAAGTCCATGTGCTTAACTTTCCATGTGTATCCACAATATCTTATATTTTTGAGATATTTTTTAGCTAGCTGTTTATGCCTGAAGTTTGTATTCCTTAAATAAAAGGTTTCTTTGGGAAAAAGATAAAAAAATAAAATTTAAAAAAAAACATGAAGAAACTAAAAAAAAAAAGAATGAGATAGTGCACAGCACTTTTTTTTTTTTTTTCTGATTTGACAGATGGAGTTATAGACAGTGAGAGAGACAGAGAGAAAGGTCTTCCTTCTGCTGGTTCACCCTCTAAATGGCCGCTACGGCTGGAGCTGCGCCGATCTGAAGTCAGCAGCCAGGTGCTTCCTCCTGGTCTCCCATGTGGGTGCAGGGGCCCAAGCACTTGGGCTATCTTCCACTGCCTTCCTGGGCCACAGCAGAGAGCTGGACTGGAAGAGGAGCAACCTGGCACCTATATGGGATGCTGGTGCTACAGGCGGAGGATTAGCCAAGTGAGCCGGCCCCTGTGCACAGGACTTTTTTTTTTTTTTTTTTTTTTTTTTTTTTTTTTTAAATTTCTGACAGGCAGAGTGGACAGTGAGAGAGAGAGAGAGACAGGTCTTCCTTTTTGCCGTTGGTTCACTCTCCAACGGCCGCCAGCCGGCGCATCACGCTGATCCGAAGCCAGGATCCAGGTGCTTCTCCTGGTCTCCCATGGGGTGCAGGGCCCAAGCACCTGGGCCATCCTCCACTGCACTCCTGGGCCACAGCAGAGAGCTGGCCTGGAAGAGGGGCAACCGGGATAGAATCCGGCGCCCCGACCAGGACTAGAACCTGGTGTGCCGGCGCTGCAAGGCGGAGGATTAGCCTATTGAGCCACGGCGCTGGCCTCACAGAACTTTTAAAAATAGTTTAGGGAATGGTTGTTTGGTGCAGTAGCTAAGATGCTGCTTAGAACCCTGCACCCCATCTTGGAATGCATGGGTTTGAATGCTGGTTCTGCTTCCAATACTAGCTTCTTGCTAATCTGTACCCTGGGAGGAAGCAGGTTATGACTTAAGTATTTGGATCATTTCCACCTGGGTTGGAGACCTGAATTGAGTTTCAGGTTCCTGGGAGTCCTGGCTATTTGGGGAATGAACCGGAAGAGAGAAGATCTCTCTGTCAGCCTCTCTTCCGTTCAAATAAATATAAACAAATTTGAATAAAACAATGAAGAGCTGCTGTATTAAATGATAAAAGTGAAAAAACAGTGTCCTTGTGTAATTGCTAAATATTTTAAAAAGTTTTGTTATTTCTGTAAAAGTGCTTATGCTCAGTGTAAAACCTTTATCCATTATAGAAATATGCATAGGAGTAAAAATCACTCAGAGTCATTCTGAACTTTTGTTAGCATTTGGATGATTTTTACAAATTTTCCATACAGGTGTGCAAACACACACGCAAATCCATACAGTTTTTATATGAGGGACTCATTCAGTCATGCCTCATTGTAAATTTGTTTTCCACTCAGTAGATAATGAATGTCTTTCCTGGTCAATAAAGTAGATCTATATCATTACTAGTATTTAGTTACATACTGTTGCATTGGATATATGTAGTATAACTTACTTAGTGAATCTGCTTTTGATAGATATTGATTTTTTTAACTGTTTTAAGCAGTACCATGATAAACTGTGCTGTAGTTTAAGTACATTTGCGTATAAAATCATTTTACACTTGGGTGATATTTCCTTAACTAAATTATAAGAAACAGGATTATGCCGGCGCCGCGGCTCACTAGGCTAATCCTCCGCCTAGCGGCGCCGGCACACCGGGTTCTAGTCCCGGTTGGGGCGCCGGATTCTGTCCCGGTTGCCCCTCTTCCAGGCCAGCTCTCTGCTGTGGCCAGGGAGTGCAGTGGAGGATGGCCCAGGTGCTTGGACCCTGCACCCCATGGGAGACCAGGAAAAGCACCTGGCTCCTGGCTCCTGCCATCGGATCAGCGCGGTGCGCTGGCCGCAGCGCGCCGGCCGCGGCGGCCATTGGAGGGTGAACCAACGGCAAAGGAAGACCTTTCTCTCTGTCTCTATCTCTCACTGTCCACTCTGCCTGTCAAAAAAAAAAACAAAAAAAAAAAACAAAAAAAAAAAAACAGGATTGTGTATTTGCATTTAGAAAGTGTTTTTGCTGTGCTTCATAAAATTTGCTTTATATTACACACTCATGAACAATCATGAAAGCTCTGGTTTATCCACAACACCTTGGCATACAAAAATTTGATGTTTTTTCATCTTTATCAAATGAAAAGCAAATCATATTATTACTTATTTGTATTCTTTGATTATTAATGGGGTTGCATAGTTTTTATTTGTTTTAAGCTTATTCATATTCTTTTACAAAAATTCTCTTAGTTTCATTTTTGGAAACATGTTTGTTGTAAAAGTATAAAAACTCCTTATATATCATTTATACCAAACTTTGCATATATAATGCAAATGATTTTTTCCAGCTGGTGTTTTAATTGTGGTATTTTTATATAGTTCAAATTATCCATAATTTATTTATGGCTTTCTTTATGATAGTTTACTTAGGAAAGCTAGCATTATTGCTCTTGTTTTAATACTTTTAATTAATGTAGCATTAATCTTCAATCTATTTGGATTTATTTTTGTTGTGAGTAGGGACAAAATGATTAAACTTTATTTGTGTCCTGATGAGCAGTTAGCATTAATACATTTTAATTTTCCCTAATTAGGATATGTCATTTATCATGTATTACTATTTTTCATGTATTAAGTTATTATAAGTACTTAACATTTATTCCATTTTTCCTGTCTACTCTTTCAGTCTTCTCATTGTTTCCAGTGCCAATATCAAAATGCTGTTTTTGTGACTGTTAAAATAAGATAAATTCTCTCATTATTCTTTTTCTAGTTTTTATTTAAAATAATTTATTTATTTGGGAGACAGAGAGAGAGTGAGAGCTCCCATCTACTGGTTCACTTCCCAGATTCCCACAGTGGCTACAGGAAGGCCAGATTGAAGCTGGGACCTAGGAACCCAGTCTAGCACTTCCATGTCAGTAGCAGGACCTCAACTGCTTGAGCTAAAACCTGCTGCCTCCCAGGAAATATACTAACATGAAGCTTCAGTCAGGAATAGAGCTAGGACTTGAACTTGAACCCAGGCACTCTGATCTGGGATGTAGGTATCTGAAGTACTAGGCCAGAAGGTTGGCCCCGTAGTGTTCTTAGTTAGAATATTGCTTCAAAGCAAACATCTTACTGCAATGATTGGGTCCCAAGTTTGAAAACTGAAGCCCACATTAATATTTCTCAAATTATTAGCAATTTGGAAACATAAGTATAATTTGTGCTCAGAGGGAATGCTTTAAGATTGTGATGTGTTGGGATCACTTGAAAGGAGTTGCATATAAATAAGAGATAACAGAGAAGGATGTTCCTGGGAAACCAAGCGGGGACTAGACCTATAGGCCTTTAGAACTACATTTTAAGGAGTTTGAAATGTACCCTTAGATGTGGAGAGATATTGAGGCTTGAAAGCCAGGGATGTGACAAGATGTAATTTGTGTTAGAAGTCATTCTGTCTGTAACCCATGAGTCGTACTTTGGAAATTTATATTCATTAAATAAAAGATAAAAAAAAAAAAAAAGAAGTCATTCTGTCTACCATGTGGAAGATGGATTGAGGGAAAGTCTGGACAAGAGCAGGAAGGCTTGTAATGATGTAGGTGAGATATGGTCATGAGCCAGAAAAAAACAATGGAGTAGGCCGGGGAAATGGTAAGGACAGGATGTGGGCAAGATGGCCAAGGAAATGGAGATGTCAGGGATGATAGGATGTATCAAGTGTGTAGAACTGAATTGGAATTTAGTATACTTATCAGTATTCCCTAATAGTACTGTTATTACTAACATCACTCGTTGTTATGTTGTTCTGTATTTTTTTTTTTTTTTTGACAGGCAGAGTGGACAGTGAGTGAGAGAGACAGAGAGAAAGGTCTTCCTTTGCTGTTGGTTCACCCTCCAATGGCCGCCGCGGCCAGTGCGATGTGGCCGGGCACTGCGCTGATCCGAAGGCAGGAGCCTGGTGCTTCTCCTGGTCCTCCCATGGGGGTGCAGG
>NW_027208313.1:0-79268 GCF_964237555.1 Oryctolagus cuniculus
CGGCGGCCATTGGAGGGTGAACCAACGGCAAAGGAAGACCTTTCTCTCTCTGTCTCTCTCTCTCACTGTCCACTCTGCCTGTCAAAAAAAAAAAAAAAAAAAAAAAAAAAAAAAAAGAAAGATGTATAGAAGTGACCACACTGATAGGGAAGCCCTTTTTTGTGTAGGAAACACTAATCCTGTGTTCTCCATAATTCAAGGTGCTTGCCTTTCATCTTTAGAAATTTTAAACAAGCCATGACTTAATTCATTTAGTTGATGGAAAAAGAACCCACGTCAAAGCCATACTCTTGTCACGTTCTTCCACTGGTGTTCTCATTTCGCATCACACATCATCACATCACATCACATCACATCACATCACACCACATCATCACGTCACATCACATCACATCACATCACATCACATCACATCACATCATCACGTCACATCACATCACACTGATCATCACATAACATCACGTCACATTGCATCACATCACATCACATCACAGTCTTTGTTACGTTGCTTGTTGGCCTGTCAGTCTCCTGGCCTGTTAGCCCCTTGAGGGCAGGGAACATATGTTATTGTCTTTGTTATGCCTGTGTGTGGCATAGTGCCTGAAATTTACTGCATGGTTAATAAATATTTGTTGAGTAAAGAAATCACATTTTGTTTCCATACCAATACAATGAATAAATTCGTGTTGTGGGAAATTTCATTCCTAAATGCTGTAATAGATTTTTAAAGTTTTTAAAGCAAGCAAACAAAAACAAAAACAGGTAAAAAAAAAACTGCCTTTAGTTTAACTCTACTCAAAAACGTACTGTACTGTTACAGACTGTGAAAATAATAATTCTTACAGATGATATTGATTGGGCTGCCAAGCATCTGTGTTCAGCATTCAACACTGGATGTTCCCAATAACCTCTGTGATAGGTATTGTACCCCAGTAGCCTATTGTGATATATATTGTGCTGAGTCACAGAGGTTGTGCAACTTGTTGTAGGTCACTGCACTTGTAAGAAGCAAAGCTGGAGCTGGAGCTCAGTCCTGCCCCAGACTGTGTCTAATATGTGTGCAGAAAAGGGTCCAAATATTTGTCACTTTAATCTGAAGCTTGAGATGACTAAATATAGAAGTACTTTGAAAATTTCATCAACCTTCTCAGGATAGCGCTCATGAAAATTAGTTTCTCTTTTTATTCCTTTTCCCTAATCTTATCCCACGATTAGATATTTAGCTCAGAGTCATTGAGACTAGAGATTTAAAAGCATGTTGTAGGTGACATCAGTGGAAACCTATGTAAACAGTGGAGTGAGAACATCTGAAAATTTATCCCTTCATAAAGGGAACAACAAAATGGTAAAAGTGGTCAGAATCAAGTTTTTGATAATTCTGGAAATTTAACCAAAGGCTTGCAGCCACCTGTGGGGCATTTACTCAAGAAAATTGGCTGACTTTCTCTAAGAATAGTGAGATTTGTGTGGGTTTCGTGTATTTAACTTGCCCTAGACAGTTCCTCCCTGGCAAGCTCAGTGGTAGCCTTAAAAATAGGCTTGGCAGCTTATGACAAGAGCCTCGGGTGATAACTGACGTCATAAATAAGAGTGTCAATTGTTAAATCAACAACAGGAGTCACTGTGCACTTACTCCCCATGTAGGATCTCTGTCCTTAATGTGTGGTACTATGTGAATTAATGGTATAACTAGTACTCAAACAATACTTTATACTTTGTGTTTCTGTGTGGGTGCGAACTGCTGAAATCTTTACTTAGTATATACTAAGTTGATCTTCTGTATATAAAGATAATTGAGAATGAATCTTGATGAAGAATGGGATGAGAAAGGGAATGGGAGATGGGATGACTGCAGGTGGGAGGGAGGTTATGGGGGGAAAAAGCCACTATAATCCAGAAGTTGTACATTGGAAATGTATATTTATTAAATAAAAGTTAAAAAAAAGAAACATCTGCTTTAGGAATAGACTGATGTCTTAGCAATATTTGGGTTTAGGTTTTTGGATTGTGGATTAATTTTATTTTTAATTTGTTGCTTCTCAAAATTTTTTAAAATTATGAGATGTATTACTTGCATACTCACAGTCATATGTAACCATGTGAATGTTGGATAATGTTTGAACTTTGTCTAAGTTATTTTGTCTACATTTGAACCAAATCAGGAATTATAATAAGAAAAGAGAAGTATGTGTAAAATGAGCAACAACAACAAAAAAACCTCAAACTCTCCAAAAAAAAAATAGCCTGTATGCCCAGTATCAGAGAGAGTGAGGGAGAGGGACAGAGGGACAGAGGGACAGAGGGAGGGAAGGAGGGAGGGAGGGGGGGAGAGAGAGAGAGAGAGAGAGAGAGAGAGAGAGAATGAAAATGAATGGAGATGAGGGCCGGCGCCATGGCTCACTAGGCTAATCCTCCACCTAGCGGCGCCGGCACACCGGGTTCTAGTCCCGGTCGGGGCGCCGGATTCTGTCCCGGTTGCCCCTCTTCCAGGCCAGCTCTCTGCTGTGGCCAGGGAGTGCAGTGGAGGATGGCCCAGGTGCTTGGGCCCTGCACCCCATGAGAGACCAGGAAAAGCACCTGGCTCCTGGCTCCTGCCACCGGATCAGCGCAGTGCGCCGGCCACAGCGCGCTGGCCGTGGCGGCCATTGGAGGGTGAACCAACGGCAAAGGAAGACCTTTCTCTCTGTCTCTCTCTCTCACTGTCCACTCTGGCTGTAAAAAAAAAAAAAGAAAAAAGAAAATGAATGGAGATGAGCATGCAGAATGAAGCTGAGCTCCTCCAAAGTGCATCCCAGTGAGCTGTCAGAATCTTGGGCCATCTTCCACTGCTTTCCCAGGCCATAGCAGAGAGCTGGATTGGAAGTGGAGCATCCAGGTCTCAAACCGGCACCTATATGGGATGCTGGCGCTTCAGGCCAGGGCTTTAATCTGCTGTGCCACAGCACCAGCCGTGTCTCTGACTTTCAAATAAATGAATAAATCTTAAAGAAAAAAGTAAAAGAACAAAAAAACCCTAAAGCCAATGAAGAGAATACTTTAAGAGAAGCATACGGTGCAGAGGAAGAATTACCTTAAGAGAAAAGAAGACCTCTTGCTACACAGATGAGAATATGGTGCAGATGAAAAGATTATGAGAAGAAAAGTGTAATAGTTGCAGGAAGTGACAATGTGAAAACTTGTGAACCCTTACAAAACACCCCCAAAGGGCAGACCTGAGTTGTTCTCTTCATCTGTAAGGTTTATGCCTCTCTCTGAGTTTGGGGAGATGCTGTTTGGATTCCAGGACACACCACAGAGGGAGGACTGTGCCAGCAGTGTGCAAATGCAGGTGTATCCACAGCTTGCCTGAAGGAGGCTATGCCCATGGCTGACCTTCAGTGTACGACCACACCCAGCTCACCTACAGTGTCAACAGTGGGGCGAATATCTGAGGAGGGAGAAAGCCTGGACTCTCCTCCTAGTCACCCACAGTGCTTGTGAGTAACAGACGAGTGAGCATGTGGATGTGCTCTGTCTGGATAAGGGAGCCCCTCTCTACACTCTAGAGTCCTTCCACTACTAAACTATGAAACTTGTTTTGTGAGGACCAATGAAGTGACTAAAACAATTTTTAGAAAGAAGCCAATGAGTTAAGACTTAATGTACATGTGTGGGGAGCAACTGGGAGCAACTCGGACTAGACTAAGTTACTGGAATTAAGACTTATTCTATGCATCTGCTCTCCCACAATATGGCGCTGGGAGAGGAGCAAACAGCTTCTACCCAGCTGCCTTTCACCAACTTGACAAGCTGCAGGAGCTGCTCCTGATTGGAGGAGAGCAGCGTACTCGGCGTGTGGGTAGCAGAGTTGGGATTGGTGGAAGAGGACTATAAAGGAGGAGAGAGACAACATGCACCAGGAACATCTATCTGAAGGAACACCTGTGCAGCCCCCGAGAGAGCCGGCCGGCGGTGTGCCGCTCCCCCGCAGAAGTGGGGAAAGCGGCAGGGGGAAATGCCCTTCCACGGAGGTGGAAGGGACGGTAGCCAACCCGGGAAGAACCAGCAGCAAACCTGGGGAGGGCCGAGCAGACGAAAGAACAACGCAGGGTCCTGTGTCGTTCCTCCACGAAGAGGGGGAGCGACATAAATGAATGAAGCAGAAGAAATAAAGTATACTTAATGTTTAGAATTATCAATTACTGCTGATTTTCCATAATATATTTCATTTCTGATTTCACTGAAAGATTTGATGAGTATTACTATTCAAAGAATGTTATGTCACTGGTAAGCTCTTGGCATGTCTTTGAGGTAGATTTCATATTCACAATAGATTGATCCTACCACACTGCTGTTTTACACAGAGACTTCATTCAGAAGAATGTTTACTGGGCTGCATGTAGTACATGCAAAGTAAGGGTGAATGCAGATTTTGCTGAGCATGAGCCTAACCTAATTTGGGGAATCCCTTATAATGAAACATGCAGAATTATGAATATAAAAATTGCTCCAGCCCCTCCCAGGACCTTGGAAGGGGCACGTGCAAGCGTAAAGCCTTGAAGCTTAGGCTCCAGTTCATGATGAATCCAGCTCAGCTGGCACTCTTTTCTGGACTCTGTAATGCAGTGAACAGCATTGTTTTCACTTTAAAAACCCTCATCTTTGGTCATAAGATCACTGGTGTCTTCCTGGGGCAACGGGGATAGCAAAAGTTTCCTTGAAGCAGATTTGTCTAATAAAAGAATATGTCCCCAAATAAAGGAGACCCGCTCCCAACACACACTTGGTGTATTACAGCCATTGTGCCAATTTTTGAAGCAACCATGAGTTAGATATGTTCAGATCGCATGATAAGAGGATTAGTTTCCAATACCAGCTAGCTCTGGTTTTTGCATCACCATGAAGCAAATGCTTTTTTTCTTTGGCTTAAGATGGACACAGAAACTTGAGATAAATGAACTGGTGCCTCGTGCACTGTGCGCCATCCCTAGCTCTGCTCCTACTTTTTCAGCTCATCTCTCTGGCCTTGCTGCACAGATGCTAGCATGGCTGTCACTCATTTTCCCATCAATGTCCAACTTCCCCCTGCTGGCATGAAAGTCTCTGGAGACAAAGCTTCTGTCCTGCTCCAGTTTGTACCCCCAGCACTTAATACAGCACCTGGCACTCGGTGGGCCTGGCACTCAGTGAATGTTCTTAAATGAATTCATTACTTTTCATCCACTGTGATTCCACAGATTTTCTCCCTGTGTTGTCTACAGAAAACTGTACTGGAACTCGGCCCCTTAGGAGGGATTCTAATGGAATGATATATGTTGAGGCCATTTTTACTGATGCTACCAAAACCACTTGGTGTTGGGGCTCCAGGAACCAGCTCCCGGTGTGTGGGTGAAGTAAAAACAGACTCTCAGTGTTCTTCCTCAAGATCTGCAGGCACTGTTGGTCCATCCCCAACACATCCTAAAACCTTCCCTCATAACCAGAATGAATTGTGTTTGGCTGGGATTCTGAACCACAGAACAGGTGGATAGTCTTTCAACATCAGGTTTAGTGGAGAATCTGTATCTTGAATCTAAAATTCCCTTGGGCCATTGAACATCACAGAATTGTTGAGTTGAAAGTGAATAAAACTCACTTTCTGTTGCAGCTTAGTCAGGACAAAATATGTGGGATTAGGCTAGAGCAGTGTATTTTCTTATTTTTTTAACACTACAGTTTAACATATATGCCACTTCTTCCTATTTCAAAAGTTATTAGTATCCACAGATAATTTATAAATTATAAATTGAGAGCTAAATACATTTTGGAAAAAGCTTATGATCTGGGTGGGTGATGGGGAGAGATGTGCCCTTTGGCTGGGTCCCAGGAATTATTTTTGCATTAGGATTTAAAAGCAGGTAACCCTGAGAAAGCACCAGAACCTTTTTCTCCCAGAGTACTTTGTGTTAGATTTTTGGAAAAAAAAAATGGAAATGAAGACCTTCTTTGCAGAGTTTATATACAGGGCTTAATACCCAGATAAGCATAACTATATACCATTTTTATACACAAATGGTTTTTAAATATGTATTCATCATCTATTGCACTTACACATTGTGCAAAAACTGCATTCCATGCCACGCCTGAAATGTCCCAAAGCTCAGTTCTGTCAGTAAATTGCAACCAAGATTTCTACAAAAAAAGACACGAGTGAAAGAGAATGAAGAAGAAAAAAAGAAATATTTTCAGAATACTCTTCTTTCAGGAGTGATTCTAATTTTTATAGATGAAACAATACTTCCACATTTTATCTACACACTAAAGAATTTACTGGTACTGGAAGATTTGGTTTCTGAATTATACTTGCACATTTACATTAAATTTCATCATATTATTTTCATATTACATGACATACTTGTACTGTGTGATCTTTACTTCTCTGGAACAGAGTTGCACAACTTGAATGCTATTGACATTTTGGACTCGATAATGCTTTTCTTGTGGAGGTTTGTCCTGTACATAGTAAGTGGCTTAACAGCAGGCTGGGCTTAGCTCACGCAGTGTCAGCAGCACGTGCAGGGCTGCAAGCTGTTACCTGAATGCAAAATCATGTTGGCTGAGAAGCCCTGCTCTGTGGGATTCACTCTGACTTTTGTACCTGATAGTATTTTTGCTAGAGAGGAAAAGGACCTGTTACAGAATTTTAGCAACCTTCTACTACAAATGTAAAGTAGAATCTTAACCCTATTTCAAGGTGAACAGTGAAGATTTATTAAAATTCCAAATGTGATGAAATTGTAACTTACATAGACTGCAAAAAAGGGAGTGACTCAAATGCACGTCTTTCGATAAACTCTATTTTATTGCAGGATAAATCTCTAGGAAAAGGAAAACATTGCCTTGGTTAGCTATTACCTATATAGTCAGTGGGGATAATAAAATTTGCATTTGATAATGTTGGATATGCAGTTTTTACCTAAACTGTAAAGCTTTGGACTTGTATTTGACCCTCTGGAGATACTACCCCTTCTTACAACCTCTCCTAATAGTCTCACTGTTAGAACCTTCATCAATGACATACACAACTATAGATCTTGATAGATTGTGGTGGTAAACTTTCCTGAGTGCAGAATTGATTAGATGAACTTTCATAGTCTTCATCCATTTGAAACAAGGAGCAAAGCTGTCATCTCCATTTTTGATGTCTAATATTCCAAAGAATACTCACATTTTCACATCTTTCCTGGTTTAGTCCTAGTTTTCTAACTTCATTCAATACCAGAAAAAAAGATGCCCTTTTGAATCATTTGAAATGAAATTGGTTCTCTAATTAATTCATTATTTTGAACTGATTCAGAATTACACTTTCTGTCATACTAAAGGAAATTTATTTGTTGCTTGTTGCTTGATAGTCCATGAAAGCCATGATAGAACCGTCAGAAAACAGCACGACACTGGATTCCCACTTGAAAACACTCTTGGTGGTAGAGGACTCTTACTTCCACTGATTACAATTTGACCCTCACTTTTCACCTGCAACTCATCTGTTGGTGGCTCCATCTCTAGAATCTCCTTCTCTCACCTGTCCCACACGCAGTCACCAGTGGGACTTGCCCTAAGTGACTCTCCGAGGCCAACATCACTAGGTGCTTACAGAAGAGGCAGATTCTCAGCCCTGTTCTAGACCGACTCAGGCAGTTACTGTGGGGGTAGGGTTCAGAGCCCCAGGTAACTGTGGTGCAAGCTCAAGTCTGTTTTAGAGCACTGCTGTGACAGCATGGTTCCCCGTGGTGACTCTTGCTCAGCATTCAAAGGCCTGGAAGACCTGGCTTCACCCTCCAGCTTTCCCTGCATCTCTGTGCCTCAGAAGCTTCCATGTTTTCCCTTTCTCCCACGATATTCTCTCCAAGACGTCTGATGATGCCCACTGCCCCCTTGGAAGTCCTGTTCAACTGGCATTGCTCCCTGGTTCCATCGTCCCTGACCCAGCCCAAAGTCTTCTCCCTCGTCTGGACTCTATATCCATTTCTTTTGATATCGTTACTTGTGCCTTCCATTTCCCCAGAGCATAAACTTCTTGAAAGCATGGATTTGGCCTTGCTCATCTACATTGCCCACTATGTTTAAAACTGACTCATGGAAATAGACTCAGGTGTTTATTAAATGAAGGAATGGTTGAGTAGGTAGAAGAAGGAAAAGTGAATTTTTAAAAAGCAGTGTGGTTTTATTATTCCCTGGTCCCTCTGCAGCACTCTGTCAGCTACATAGTGCTTATTGGGTATTGGTTTGAGCTTGTGTATTTGTTTCCCCTGCAAGATTGTGAGCTCTTGGGAAGGTGGGATCCTGTCTTACTCATTTATGTGTCTCCAGTACTAGGCAAAGTGTTTGGCTTTCTCTTTCAGCTTTAGACAATTGATTGGCATTTTGAAAATGAAGTGAATACATACACTAGCATAAACTAATTAGGCTACAAAGGATTTTCCAGCAGAAACAATGAAGGGCCTATTCTACCAGCAGTAGTCTCATTTGTTTTTCTCCAAACCATGTTTGCAAGGTTCCGGAGCCCAGATGGGAAAGGTGCTCAAGAGGAACCATGCAGATGTGGTTGTCCCCGTATGGCCTAGAAGTTCTGATCATCATTCAAAGGAGTGTTGTGAGTATCACATGCTATGTTCCTTAAGCCTTGTACTTTTGAGACAAGAATCTATTTGCTGAAGAGGCCCAGTAATTAGCCTAATAAGGATTAATGATGTACACTTCCCAATACTATGTAGCTATTGTTTTAATTATCTATTTCCAACATGGGTATAATAGTTCCTTAATGGAAATCATTAATGCCAAATCTGTTCTCTTGGTAGCTTAGTATTCTTGATAATATTGTTTATATAATTTACCTGTTTAGCAAGTCACTTAATGGCTAAAGGTTAACTTATTCAAGATTAGATCATCTAACAACTTTCAGTTGATGGCATTCAAATTAATGTTGTTGGTTTATGTTTTCTTCCCTTTGTTGTATTAAACCAACTTGTTCAAACCTTGTTTGTAAAGGCCAGATGATAAATGTTTGAGACTTGGTCGGCCACATATTGTCTCTGTTGTATTTTCTTGTTTCTTTGTTTCTCTTTACAGTCCTTTATAAATATAAAACTCATTCTTAACTTAGGACCTGTATGAAGACAGACCTTGGATCCAATTTCATCCATTGCTTGTAAATTAAATACAAATATAATCCGCGGCTCACTAGGCTAATCCTCCGCCTTGCGGCGCCGGCACACCGGGTTCTAGTCCTGGCCTGGGCGCCGGATTCTGTCCTGGTTGCCCCTCCTCCAGGCCATCTCTGCTGTGGCCAGGGAGTGCAGTGGAGGATGGCCCAGCTACTTGAGCCCTGCACCCCATGGGAGACCAGGAGAAGCACCTGGCTCCTGCCATCGGATCAGCGCGGTGCTCCGGCCGCAGCGCACTGGCCGCGGCGGCCATTGGAGGGTGAACCAATGGCAAAGGAAGACCTTGCTCTCTGTCTCTCTCTCTCTCTCTCACTGTCCACTCTGCCTGTCAAAAAAAAAAAAAACCACAAAGCACATAGTAGGTATTCCATGTTAGAGATATGAGACCCTACAGTGTAGACTTCCAGAAGAAACCTTGGAGATTATCCAGCTGGGACCCATATTTGTTTTCTAGATAATGTAACTAAAATCTCATAAATAAGTATGATTAACTGACTTACAAGTGTTGGAGGGACAGCAGGCCTTCAAATGAGTCCTTATGTAATTCAGTCAAGTCATTTTCACTGAGGATTCTGGAAAATGAAAGAGGTACTTCTGAATCAAAATGACAACTGCAGCTGTTTGCTTCATAGGACTAACTCTGTATGTAGAGGAAACTTTGGTAATGGTGCTGTTTAAATACCCAGATTCTAATTTACTTCTAGGGTGGCAATGTCTGTTGTATTTTAATTTAAACCATTTTTCCCACTCTCCCTTTTTTGTCCATCTCTATACACCTATCCGTCCTTCCCACCAAATCATAAATGTAATGTCTGCTCTGTAGGTCACAATGTCCCTGTTAGAACCTAACACTGGGACGCACCAAGATTGGCAGAACTGCCATTTCCTTCTGTTTTTTCCCCAAGCCCTACTACCGAAGCCCCATGTTTGAGGTATGCCGGGGCTACAAGTTAAGGTTGACCAGGGAGGCAGTAATGATGGCTGAGTATTTAAATCCCTGCCATCTATGTAGGAGAACAAGACTGAGTTTGAGGTTCCTGAGTTTGACTGACCCAGTCTCACCACTACAGGCATCTGGGGAGTGAACAGTGTATGATAGCATGCTGCCTTTGCCTCTCAAATAAGAAAAATTAAATTTTCTTCCCCTTCCCTTTATCCCTTAGCCTTTCCAACTCCCGTCTTCACTCTTCAGAGGAAACTAGTGTTATTTACTTTTGTGTCAGATGACTCTGATTTTTCCTTTTTCCAAAGATTTATTTATTTATTTGAAAGTCAGAGTTACACACAGAGAGAAGGAGAGGGGAGAAGGGAGAGGGGAGAGGGGAGAGGAAGGTCTTCCATCCGCTGGTTCACTCCCCAATTGGCCACAAAGGCTGGAGCTGTGCTAATGAGGAGCCAGGAGCTTCCTCCAGGTCTTCCCATGTGGGTGCAGGGGCCCAAGGACTTGGGCCATCTTCCACTGCTTTCCCAGGCCATAGCAAAGAGCTGGATCGGAAGTGGAGCAGCTGAGACTCGAACCGGCACCCATATGGGATGCTGGCACTGTGGGTGGTGGCTTTACCTACTATGCCACAGTGCCAGCCCTGACTTTGATTTTTCTTACAAGTTTGGGACATCTTTAAATGAAGCATAACCAAAATATATACAAACTGCGTGTATTGTATTTAAGAAACATCATAAATTAAAAGTCACAACTGCCTGATTCTAGCATTTTCCCATCAGAAATGAGATAGTAGGCTAAGGGGAAACTTTTATCTTTTTTAAAAAAGATTTTATTTATTTGTTTCAGAGTTATAATTACAGATGGAGAGAAGGAGAGACAGAAAGGTCTTCTCTCCACTGGTTCACTCCCCAAATGGCTGCAATGGCTGTAGCTGGGCCAATTGGAAGCCAGGAGCCAGGATCCATGAGCCTCTTTGGGGTCTCCTACATGGGTGCACAGACCTAAGTGCTTGGGCCATCCTCTACTGCATTCTCAGGCCATAGCAGAGAGTTGGATTTAAAGTGGAGCAGCTGGGACTAGAACTGGTGCCCGTACAGGATACCAGCGCCGCAAGTAGCAGCTTAGCCCACTGCACTACTGCAGCACTGCACAGGCCCTGGGAAAATTTATCTTAAAGTGATCATAACCCTTCTCCTTTGTCTGTTATATGTCTTGTTTGTATTCAGAAATAATTTATGATGTCTGTACAAGTTGTCCCAGTGATATAACACGCAAACTGTCGTGAAAAATGTCAATTAATTCCTTTTTTTTATTATGTTACACTCAGCACTTCAAAATTTCTAGTTCACTGGCCTAGGTGACATGATAGATTTTTATTTTTAGTTAATTACTTTGAATGTTAAGTATTCTCCCCCCAAATTGGGAGTCTAAACTGATTCCTTTCAAAAATCAGTAAGGAAAAGATAATTCAACAAATGGACAGTGGACAAAACCTCAACGAAACATAGATGTTCAATAAGTATATAAAGACATTTAAATTTATGAGTAATCAGAGAAATCCAGATTCAGCTGGGAACCCTTTTATTTGCCAGTCACATTAGCAA
This sequence comes from Oryctolagus cuniculus, assembly GCF_964237555.1. Lineage (NCBI taxonomy): Eukaryota > Metazoa > Chordata > Mammalia > Lagomorpha > Leporidae > Oryctolagus > Oryctolagus cuniculus. Next base: position 11,730 of record NW_027208313.1, read on the forward strand.
AAAGACAAAGAGCATCCCGAGGTGAAAAGGTGAAGGGAAGAGTCAGTGTTGGGGCATAGCAGGCTAAGCCGTCACTTGAGAAGCGTAAATTCCATATTGGAGAGCCTGGTTAAAGTCTTGGGCCCTCTGCTTCTGAGCCAGATGCCTGCTAGTGCACCTAGGAGGCAGCAGATGATGGCCCAAGTGCTTGATTCCTCGTCATCCCTGTGGGAGACCCAGAATCAAGTATTAGATCTTAGCTTTGGCCTGGCCCAGCCATGGCTGTTTTGGGCATTTGGGGAATAAAGCAGTGGATGGAAGATTCTCTCTTTCTCTCACTCTCTCATTTGCTCTCGCTCCATCTCCCCCTCCCCCCACTCCCATAGTTCAAGTAAACAAATACATCTTTTTAAAAAGGATGAAGGGAAATGAATGTTCTTATATTCTGTTAGCTGGAGTGTAAGTAAGTGTGCACAGCTTTTCTGAGGGCAATTAAAATTTCCTATTTCCGTAGTCTTCATCCATTTTCATTCTCTTTTTTTTTTTGAGATTTATTTATTTATTTGAAAGTCAAGTTACACACAGAGAGAAGGAGAGGCAGAGAGAGAGAGAGAGAGAGGCAGAGAGAGAGAGAGAGGTCTTCAATCCACTGGCTCACTCCCCAGTTGGCCACAATGGCCAGAGCTGTGCTGATCTGAAGCCAGGAGCCAGGAGCCAGGAGCTTCTTCAAGGTCTCCCACATGGGTGCGGGGTCCCAAGCACTTGGGCCATCTTCCACTGCTTTCCCAGGCCATATCAGAGATCTGGATCAGAAGTGGAGCAGCCAGGACTCAAACCAGCGCCCATATGGGATGCTGGCATGGCTGGTGGAGGCTTTTCCCACTATGCCGCAATGCTAGCTGCCCCATTTTCTTTCTAGACTTCTATTTTGCAAAATGCTTGTCCATGTTCACAAGTGTGCACAAGGATTTTCCTTGCAGCAATACATGAGAAGTGGACATAATCGAAAATCCATCAATAGAGGGATTATTAAGTAAACTGTGAAATGGCCATCCATACTATAGAATATCATGCAGGAGTTAAATGAATAGGGTAACTGACTGAGTACTAGGAGGGAAAGAAATCCAGAAGAAACCATGAAGTGAAAGAACCAAGTTGCAGGATGTTACTATTTAGGTTAAAAAAAGAAAGAAACCACACAACACAACTATTATGCTCTATGTAAATATGTTTGTAGGTAATTTTTTGGAAGGATATATGCCAAACTCAGAGCAGTAATTATTACCTCATAGGTAGGGAGTTAGGACACAATGAAGGTCTTCACTATCCCTATCACTTTTTATCTACTAAGAATGTAATGGTATTACTGATAAAATGCAAATAAATAGAAGTAGTTTCTTATTTCAAATTCTGTGCCTTGTTAAAACAACCATAGAATTATAATCAACAGATGTTGATTGTGACATGGAGAGGGAATACTTTTTCTGACATACTGACCTCAAAATAGTAGAACAAGAAAGCTCTTACAATGCAGTTAGTTTTGTGTATTCATGTTTGGGAGCGTGTACTCACAGTGTCTCAGCCCAGCGGTATGCTTTCCATACATTTTCATCAATGAAAGAAATCGAGTTTCCTTGGAAATTTCTGTAAAGGAACACAGTTCACATCCTTGAATGGGTTGGAAAAGAATGAACAGAATGAGGAAAAAAATCATGGCACCCTCATGGGGGAGTATTGAAATACAGAAATATTATCAGCTTTCTAATAAATACCAGTGCTTTTATGTTCCATAGCTCTCTGCTTCCCAGTTTGCTCACTCAATAAATAATGAGGGGCCACTGACATAAACAATGAAGCATCCTCTCAGAAGCTTAACTTCGTCTCTGTCCAGTCTCTTTGACAGTAAAGACAGTCAATCACTTTGAATATTAAGTATTTTCACCAAAATAACTCAGGTGTCTACACTGACTTCTATAAATCAGTGAGAAAAGGATAAATTATTCAAGAAAAAATGGGCAAAATGTATTGTCACCATAAGAATAATGAAAACCTATGCAGGTATACTAGTGCTTTGGCCAAGCGCCCTCTGCTGAAATCTTTCCAAGTACTGAATGGATACAGACAATTTAAAATCAGAGGGACTAAAGTGCTGATGTGGAAAGCCTTTTGGAATACAGCATAGGGTAAAAGTGCCGATCACTGAGCCAGGAGCCAAGCATTACCTCCATAGGAAAAAAAAAAAGAGAGGAGGTTGGAAGGAAAGACGCACACCTGGGTTACAGGTAATAGAGTGAGGACCAGGGGATGATGAGGGTGTGTGGGGGTTCATACTTTCACATTTTATCCTACATTCTGTGCACTTTTTAAAAAGTGGAAAGGTGCTCATAATCGATACTTGTTTACAAGAAGCTGTTAAATGACTTATATTTAGCTTCAACTTTGAATTGCTGTGAGTGCTTAGCTTTAACTCTGTCCTCACTCCTCAGCAACAATGAACCTATTTGTTTTAGGTACACATTTTCCTGGAAGCAGGAGCAGCAATAAAACAGATACCTGTATGCTCACCTGCCTGGTGGATATGTCCTCTCGGGTTACTTTATGCTCATCAATAAAAAGTGCCTAACACTGAACACATCTCCCACTAACGGGCTCTTCTTTCTGACTGCTGTGCTTCTGCCTTATAGACCACCATCATTCTCGCTGTCATCCAGGGAAAGACTGTGGAGTCACGCATTTTTATTTTCTGTTACAATCCATCACACAGTTATTTAAGCCAGCTTTACAGATGAGGATATTGAATCCAAGCTAAATAACTTGTCCAAAGTCACAAAGCTAATCACTGGGAGACCTGTGTTCAAAGCCAGGCAACCTGGCTCCAGAATCTATCCTTAAATCTGTTGTATCATCTCTAATAAGTCGGGATGAGGGCTGTGTTGAAGAGTGGGATTAAAGCAATGAGGTAATAACATGGTGAATGTCAATAAATAATGAATCAGGAAAAGCAGTAAGGGCAATCACATGAGACTGTAGAAGAGACAGAAGAGAATAAGAGAAGGAGGATCAGGAAAGCTCACAAGCAAAGTGGCCACTTGGGGGTGAACCAACGGAAAAAGGAAGACCTTTCTCTCTGTCTCTCACTGTCCTACTCTGTCTGCCAAAACACACACATACACACACACAGAGTCAACATAAGGTGGGGACTTGAGGAGGGCTCAGAAGATCTTGGGTAAAAGCTGCTGAGACAGGCAGGCTGTAGGGAACCATGAGGAAGGGAGATTCTTACAATATGCTGAAGGTGCCATTGTAGCTGTTGGGCTCTGGTACAGGAACTCTGTGAAGCTTCTGCACTGGGCTGAGGCCAGTGCATGAAAGTGTCTCATCTTTGCAGGTGCAGAGCTCACAGACATTTATGGTGGCAGCTGCATTCAGGGGTTGATCTGTGACTTCAGTTAGGGTTGAGTGCTGAGTCTGAACCTGGCCTGGATGTAGATCTGTAGTCTTCTTCAGGGATGGAGAATGGCCAGCTTTTGCAGTGGGTACCAGAGTTATGGTTAGCTCCATCTTGGAAGGCTGAGCTATGACACTGGGTGATGTTGGGTGCTGAGCTTGATGCTGACCTGCTGTTGGAACTGTCATCTCATTGTCCCCTGGGGACTGAGTTACGAGCTCCTTTAGTGGCTCTGTAGACTGAGTTAGGGTCATTTGCATGGTAGTAGAAGGTGTAGCCTCTGTAGTACGTTGTGGAGTTTGGGTAATTTCCAGGTCCAGAGGCTTGACTGTGACTTGAGGCAGGTTTGTATACTGAGTCTGAATCTGGACTGGAGGTGAAAATGTCACCTCAGGGTACATTGGATAAGGAGGAGGAGATATAGACTTGGAGGCTGTAGAATGTTCATCCTGTGTAGTGGGTACCTGAGTTATGGTTGACTCTAACTTCGAAGGTTCAGCTGTGCCACTGGGTGTCATTGGATGCGGAGTTTGATCTTGACTTGGTTTTGGAACTACCATCTCATAATAAACTGGAGGCTGATAGACCACTTCATTATGTGGCCCTGGAGGCTGCCCTGAAGTCTCCTGCATGGTTGGGAGTGGTTCACCCTCCACAATGGATTCTGGAGTTAGGGTAAGTTCTACATCAAAAGGTTGAACTGTGACTTCTGTCAGGGTTGGATGCTGAGCCTGAACCTGGTCTGGTTGTGAAAGTACCCCCTCATGGAGCACGGGAGGTACTTTAGTCTTCTTCAGGGCTGTAGAATGTTCAGCCTTCCTGGTACGCTTTGCATTTATGGTAAGCACTGTGTCCAAAGGCTGAACTGTGATGTGAGGCAATGTTGGATATTGAGCTTGATTATGACCCAGTGTTGGAACTGTCACCTCTTGATGTATTGGAGATTGGGTTACACCCTCCATGGGAGGTTGACTGGAGGTCTCCTGCATGTCTGTAGAGGGTTCAGTCACCATACTGCTGGTTTCTGGAGTTATGGTAAGTCCCAGGTCCAGATGTTGAGTTGTGACTGGAGTCAGGTTTGGAGATGGAGCTGTAGTCTTGCTCAGGTCTGCAGGATGCTCAGCCTCTGTAGTAGGTTCTGTAGTAATGGTAAGTGCCAGGTCTAAAGGTTGATTTGTGACACTGGGTGATAGTGGAGGTTGATTTTGACCCTCATGAGGCACTGGTGGCTGAGCTACAGATTCTTTAGGTGGAGTCTCCTGCACATTTGTGGCAAGTTCAGCCTCTGTAATGGGCTGTGGAGTTATTGTAAGTGCCAGATCAAAAGGTTGAAATGTGATGCGGGGTGATTTTGGAAACGGAGCTTGATCCTGAGCTGGTGTTGGAACTGTCACCCCCTGATATCCTGGGGGTTGAGCTATACCTTCCTTAGATGGCCCTGGAAGCTGAACTGGGGCCTCCTGCATGATTGGAGAAAGTCCGCCTTCCATTCCAGGTTGTGTAGTTATGGTGAGTTCCACATCCAAAGGTTGACCTGTGACTTTGGTCAGGTTTGGTTGCTGAGTTTGAAGCTCCTGCTGGGTTACAGATGATTGAGTGTCAGGGAAGTCTTGTGGCTTGGCTGGGGCTACATTTTGCACTGGAGCTTGTTCTGCATTCTTGAGGGGCTCTAGAGGCTCAGCTGGAGAAAGTTCCATCTTTTCAGGCAGTGCTGGAGGCTTGGCAAGAGGAGGCCCAAGCTGGGTTGGAGAAAATTCAACTTGCTTGGTGGGAACTGTAGGCTGGGCAGGTCCTTCCTGCTGACTCCAGTAAAGATAAACTTCTGGAGTGGGCTTTAGGGTTCTGGTAAGGTCAATATCCACATGTTTTGGTTTGGTTTTAGACATCCTTAAATGCTGAGTTCTGAGTATTTCTTCTGGAATATGAGGTGAAAATGTCATATTCATTGGGATAGCATCACTCATCTCTGGGAAGATATCTGAAGGCTGGTTTGTGTTTCCCTGTTGGAGTGGTAATTGGTAAGCACTCACGGGGCGCTCTAGAGGTGGAACGGAAATCCCCTGCTGGCTTGGTGAAGGTTCCTTCAGTTGTTCAGGCTGAGCTGGGACCCCTGGAAGTGGGGAGTGCTCATCCTCTTCTGGGGGCTTTGGCTGCTCAGCTGTGTCTGCCTCCTGGTCTTTCAAAGGCTCATGCTCCGTAGGGAACACTGAGGCGTGAGCTTGGGCTTCCTGATGGATTGGAGAAGGTGCAGCCTCTTCGGGGGCCTGTAAAATTTCAGCTGTTTCCTCCTGCTGGGTCATAGAGGGTTTCTCATCCTGCATAACTTCTGGAGATTGAATTGGCAGTGGTTCAACCTCTTCAAGAGGCGTTGGAGGCAGAGCTGGGACTGAGGCCTGAGTTGTTGTGACCTCGTGGCTGACTGGAAATGTTTCCACTTCTGCTGCAGGTTTTGGTGTTAGGGTCAGCTGCAGGTCTGGAGGTTTAGTAGTCACATTGGGCAAGTCGTACTGCTGAACTTGATGGTGACCGGGAGGTAAAGTGGTCACTGTGTGATGACTTGGAGGCTGGGCTGGGACTTCTGTCTTCTTTCCAGAAGATTCAACCTCCTCAGAAGACTCAGAGGGCCGCCTTGGTTGCTCCTGCTCACTGATATAAGGTTCGGTCTCCATAGGAGGGACTGGAGTCAGAGCTAGGGCCTCCAGCTGGCCTGGAGGAGCTTGAGTCTCCATCAGGGCCTCCACGTACTGAGCAATCTGCTGCTGTTCTCTGAGAGAAGGCTCTGTCTCCACGGGAGGGCCTGGAGGAGGCTGAGTCTCCACCAGAGCCTCCGCATACTGAGCTATCTGCTCCTGTTCACGGGGAGAAGGTTCTGCCTCCACGGAAGGGCGTGCAGTGTGAGCTCTGGGTGCCTGCTGGAATGGGGAAGGTTCCGTCTCTGCAGAAGGGACCGGAGTCGGCTCTGGGGGTTCCTGCTGGGCTGGAGAAGCTTCTGTCTCCAGGGAAGGGCCCAGAGTTTGATATGGGGTCTCCTGCTGGGCTGGAGAGGGTTTGTTCTCTACAGAAGACTCAACATACTGAGTGGGCTGCTCCTGATCACTAATATAGGGTTCTGTCTCCACAGAAGGGCCCGGAGTCTGAGCAGAGCCCTCCTGCTGCACTGGAGAAGAGTCCCGCTCCATGGTGGGCTCCGGAGTTATGGTCAGCGCCACATCTGCAGGCTTGATGGTAACATTGGGCAGGTTATAACGGTGAACTTGATTCTGATCTGGAGACCAGTCCATCCCCTTCTGAATCTGTGGAGTCTGAGCTATGATAGTCTCTTCAGGAGATTCTAGCGCTTGAGCTTGGGGATCTTGCTGTACTGGAGATTTGACTTCCACAGGGAGTGCCGAAGGCTTCTCCGGGGCTTCCAGTTGGCTTCTAGAAGGTTCGATCTCTGGAGACTCAGAAGGCTGAGCAGGCTGCTCCTGATTGCTGGAGGAATATTCAGTGTTCACAGGCAGGCCTGGAGGCTGAGCTGGGGCCCCCTGCTGGCCTACAGATGGGCTGACTTCCTCAGCATACTCTGAGGGCTGAGCTGTGGCATCGTTTTGGGTAGAGAAAGGTCCAGTCTCCTCAGGGAGATCTGAGGTCTGAGCTAGACCCTCTTGAGTCCAAGATTCCACCCTCCCAGGGAATTCCGGAGTCTGCACTGGGGCCTCTTGTTGGGCTGAGGGGAGTCCCACTCCCTCAGGATGCCCCAGAGGCTGAGCTGGAGCCTGCTCCGTGCTTGGAGTAGACTGAACTTCCTCACCTACCCCTGAGGCTTCTGTCAGCTCCGTGTCTGCAGGTTTCAGTGTGACGCTGGGGAAGTTTGCTTGGAGAGCTACAATCTGAGGTGAGGATGGAGTGTTAAGATTGTGATTCACTGATGCCTGACCTACTACTTCTCAGTAGCAAATGGATTCTGAGCGGGGGCCTCCTGCTGCAACGGAGATGCTTCTTCCTCGGGCTGCTGCAGGTCTGCACCTGGGCCCTCTTGCTGGGGTGAAGAAAGTTCATCTGGTTCAACGGGCTGTGGAGGCGGAACTTGTTCTTCTTGCTGTGCAGAGGAGGATTGGATGGGCTCCTGAGTCTCTGGATTTTGAGTCTGGCCTTCCATCAGGAATTGAGATGGTTCAGCCTGCTCAGAGGGCTGTGCAGGTTCTCCTGGGTTCTCCTGGGATTCTGTAGGAAAACCACCAGGATAGACCCCATAGTCAGCCGGCAAAACTTGATTTTGACCCTGAAGCTTGGCCGCTTTGTCTGGAGTTCCAACACCAACCTTAGGAAGCCGTCGACGCCGAGCTAGATCTTTCTTGGGGGTCAGGGGTGAAACAATCAACTTGTTTCCTTGTGAACTCTGACTGTCTAGAGGTGGAACGAGTGCTTCCAATGACTGGTGAGCATTTCCTTCCAGTCGAGGAGGCAGAGCCGGAGGCTGATCCTGATCCCCGTCTAGCACGGGAATCGCCTCTGGTAGCCTCTGTTGTTGAGGAAACCTATTGAAATACTGGTACGGACCAGGACCAGCAAGCTGTTCTGGCTCTGGGGGCAGTTCCAGAAAAAGGAAGCAAACTCACAGTGGACTCTTGAGGCGAGGCCAGCACCCGGGAGGGAGCAGAAGACCCCAGGTCATCAAAGCCGCCAGGGTCTGCCATGGGTGTGAGCGAGTCAGGCGATTCAGGTGGGACATTCAAGGAGTGGGAAGACCAGGGCTCAGAGAGCCAAGGGATCTGGACTGGGAGCCCCTGGTCTTCCCGCGTGGGGTCTCCTAAGTGATGGGAAAGTGCAGGTCTCCTGTCCTCACCTTACTCGACTCCTGCTCTTTCTGTCCACTCGGGGCTTCTGTACTCTCATTGATATAGGTCTCGGTCCTCCACTGCTCTGTGTCCCATTCTTTCTTGGCTATCTTTTCTTCCTGCTGCTCACTGAGGAGCTTCATCAGGATGCCTGTTTTGGAGATGAGCTTGGCACAGGGCAGTTGCACCTGGGCCTCAGAGCAGTCCATTTTCAGAGTGCGGATGACGTGAGAAATGAGCCTTCTCACGTCAGTGTTGGGGATGAGGGACTGTAGCTGCTGATTCAGCTGAATTTCAAACTGTTGCCCCTGGGACAGCATCACGGGGTAGGTGAAGCCTGCGGGCGTGGTGGGGGCTTCAGTGCCCTCGCTGGGGTATTCCCACTGTGTTTCCTTGGTTTGGTCCACAGTCGGCATTAGGTCGAACTCGGTCCCAGCAGAATCTGTAGCTGAAGGATCTGTGTGCATTTTGTCGCCAGGGAGCGTTTCTTCATGTGCAGTGGTGTTTTCTGTCAAAACATTTTCTTCGAAAACACGCCCTCCGGAATGGTTTTCCTCCCTAGTGTCTTCTATAGAAGGTTCTCTCAGAGGAGGACTCCCCTGAGAATGCAGGCCTCCAGGGGATGAGAAAGCCTCTCCGGAGGGGGAGTTTATGAGACTCCGCAGTGCAGGGAACGGAGGCCTCTTCCCAGCCGTCAGCCTGTTGAGGGAATTTTTCCTTCTGAACTTCCGACTCAGTTTGGCCTTGGGGGTTCGGAGGACCAGGTGAGAGCAAGTTTTATGAAAGCGGTAATTCTGTCTGGAATGCCAGATTGGTTTCCCTGCCGCCTTATTTTTGGCTCTAGCATTGGCATCTTCTAAGACAAAAATGGTGTAGGTTAAGTCCTCCTTTGTTGTTGATCTCAGAGAGAGATTTTGCAGGGGAGGTAGAAGGCCTGCCCAGGATGTGTTTCTTCAGGAAAGAGGAGGCTGCAGCCTCACGTTCCTTTGTGAGCAAGGGCTCCGTGTGCAAGGAGTTTCCGGCCACCTGCCTGGGCCTCTGAGCCACTTGAAGCTCCTTCAGCTCCCTGGAGCCTGCTCTCCCAAGCCTTCTTCCCCCAATGCTCTCCGCAAAGGGCCAGGTGCCCCGTCTCCTCCCGAGGCTCTTCCTCATCTCCTGGAGGTGCCTTTCCCGTAAGCCCTTTGGCCCCTTGATGACTTTTTTCACTCTCTGCAGCCTGTACCCCACACTTGGCATGGTTGCCAGGCTGTTCTCCTGTGACGGGGCAGTTTCTGATTTCTTTTGGAGGATTTGAGGGTTAAATTGATGACCTAACAGGATAGGCTGCATAAGCATGGCCTTTTCTTCCTTCTTAACCTTATCGATTTTTTTCTTGAATTACTTCATGTAACAAATTCTCCAGAAAATAGAGCTTTCTCAACTTATTTCTGTAAGGATGAGAGGGCCTTCTTATGTGGGTTTTCACGTAGCTCAGGGACTTATCTCTATCTTGCACATTTGAAAAAAGCAGTGTAATGAATGGTAATAATGTTGATTCTACATTTTGTAGATTTTCCTCTGAGAAATAAGGCAATATATAATTCAGTGCAGTAATAACATCACTTTCATCGTTGAGGTCCCGCTGTTCACTCATGCGGCCTGGGAAGTCCACACTGTTTCTCTCTGATACTGAGTTCCCTGGCTCAATAGTCAGCTGCTTGCTGGTGTTGTTCTTCCGGGCTTGCAATATCTTCATGAATGCCCCCTTTGGGTTCCCTATAGATGCTTCTTCAACTGTCAAAAAAAGAAGAGACTGCTTTTTGGCACAGAAGACTGATGGGACAGCTTTATGTCAGTCCACAGCCCTACACTCTGATCAATTAAATTAGGAGTCAAATCCAATATTTGGGGTACCATTGAGACTTTAGAGAGAAAAGTAAAACCAAACTCAAACCTATGAAATGGCAACAACAAAGGAGAAAAAGATATTTTTGAGAGTGGCATTCAAAGAGTTCGCAGTGTTAAAAAGCAGTAACTATGATCAGTATTATTTCATTGGTTTCCAATGACCAACCACTCCAGGCTTAGAATAAGGCTGGAGGACAAATGGCCCCACCCAGCTGCCCCTTCTGTGGCTCTGCCCCTGCTTCTCAGCCACATCATTCTACAGTCCTGCCTCATGCTGAGGGAGCACAGGCTTCCTCCTTCCCTCCCTCCCTCCCTGTGGCCCTGTGTTCTTGCTACCATCACAGGTGTCCATGGCAAGAGATAGGCATGTAAGGGGAGTGAGGGCAGAGGTGGTCAAGCCAAGGGGCCTTGCTCCTCACCTCAGTGTGTTCTTTCCCACCCTTGTAAAGGGAGATTAACAATGCTTGTCCTTCTCACCTCTTGAGACGAAGGGAATAATATAATTGGTAGGAAACTGGTCTGGAAGGTGAGCAACACTGTGTAGATGGGTATACAGTTATCACTGTGCTAATGCCTCAGATCCCTGACTGAGATCTGAATTCAAGCTGTCTAAGGAAGAAAGCGGTCACATTTTGGAAGTCATGACATCAGTGGTAATAACCCTCATCTACAGAAGGATACTTAAAAGTACCCGAGTGTTCTGTGGATAGAAAAGCGTGAGACTCAGAGCAGGTTCAGAGTTGGACAGTCTACAAGTGCATGGAGGAGCCTTCCGACTCCATCAGAGGAGTCAGGCAGCCATTTCTGGTTATGGAACCAGAAACTCCCCGGCTCCAAATAAAACAGCATCACTTGTACTCTTTTATACAAGTGCAAAAACAAACAACCGCGGTGAGCAGTGTAGACCTGTTCTATAAGACAGAGGGCCCTTGAGGCCCAACACATAGAAAACCAGTTTATAGACTGTGTGCAAATGAGTTATCATTGAAAAGCAAAGCACCCAAGAGCACAGAACACCACGTGTGTGGTTCCCAACATTGCTTCCTTCCCCTTCCACCGCATTTCCATGATCCTTTGTGCATATGTAAATTACATAGCGGTAACTATGTTATTAAATTACATAGCAGTGATTGCGAACCTGACTTTCAGCAAGGGAGCAGTGTAGCAATTTAGGGAGTTTAAATCTGAATGAATGAATAAAAATTCAGCAATTAATTCCATTGTTACTTTAAACTTGACCCTAAAATTTTAAAATAAGAAATTTCAAACAAATAAATATTAAAAAAAGATCCTCAGGAAGTTCCGACTCACGGCAATGTGTCGTATTTGGCAGGCATTCAATGTCACAGTGAAGCTTGACGGTGTTGCAGACAACCTCGATAGTATGTTTAAATTGGCAGAGGCAGCAGGCCATATGGCTGGGTAAGATCCTATGAGTAGAGACAGAGAATTAAGTTACCTGTAAAGGGGTTCCTTGGGTGGGTCAAACAGGTGAGCCAAGGTGCCAGCAAAGGAGTTCTTGAGGTATGTGGCCAGGACATTTGGGTAGGAGCCTGGTGGCCAATTGTTGGTCTTGAATATGAGAATAAAGGAAGGAGGGAGAGGTGGCCCAAGGAGGCATAGGCATGGAAGTGGGTGTGGTGTATCCAAAATAAAGTCAACAGGGTGAGCATTGGGCACCATGGATCTGTCGTTTGACTCAGGGGTGTCTCCTTCCAGTTCACAAGTCTCATTGTGGGTTGGGAGTGCACAGGAGGACTTCCCCCAACCTCTGGAGTACTCTTCTCCATCCCTGTTGGAAGTGTTCACTATTAGAAACTACTCTGGTCCCAGAAAAATGACTGACTGCAGTAATTGTTGGAAAAGATGTGGAGAAAAAGGAACACTCGCTCACTGATGGGTGAGTGAAAGTAATTTGACCAGGCAGGTGTTTAGCCCAGCCATGAAGATGCTGCTTGGGACAAGCACATCCACTTCTGGAGTGCCTGGCTCCATTTCTGATCCCTGTTTCCTGCCAGGGAGTGCCCTGGGATGTGTCAGGTGGTGCTTCCCTAAATACCCAGAAATGGAAAGACTGCAACTTATGGTAGGTGTGTGTTTTTAAGAAACTGTCAGTCTATTTTCATTATATTTTTTTTTCAAATGTATCATTTCGAAAGTTTCTGTGGAAGGAAGAGAGAGAAACACACACAAACACATCTTTTCTTTTTTTTTTTCTTTTTGACAGGCAGAGTGGACAGTGAGAGACAGAAACAGAGAGAAAGGTCTTCCTTTTGCCATTGGTTCACCCTCCAATGGCCGCCGTGGCCGGCACATCGCGCTGATCCAAAGCCAGAAGCCAGGTGCTTTTCCTGGTCTCCCATGCGGGTGCAGGGCCCAAGGACTTGGGCCATCCTCCACTGCACTCCCGGGCCATACCAGAGAGCTGGCCTGGAAGAGGGGCAACCGGGACAGAATCCGGCGCCCTGACCGGGACTAGAACCCAGTGTGCCAGCGCCGCAAGGCGGAAGATTAGCCTATTGAGCCACGGTGCCGACCACATGTTTTCATTAGGTAGTTTACTCCCCAAATGTCTGCGACATGCAGGGCTGGGCCAGGCCAAAGCCAGGAGCTCAGAAACTAGTTTGGTTTTCCATGTGAGGAGCAAGAACTCAAGTCCTTGGGGCATCACCCACTGCCTTCCAGGGTACATGTTAGCAGGAAGCTAGGGTGGAGCAGAGCCGGGACTTGGATCCAGGCATTCTGATGTGGGATTGGAGTATCCCAGGTAGTGGCTTAACGGCTGCACCAAATGCCTGCCATCGTAAACAGTTTAATTTTTATTTGTTTTATTTTTTAAAGCTTTTATGTAATGAATGCCAATTTCATAGGTACAACTTTAGGAATATAGTGTTTTTTCCTCCATACCTGCCCTCCCACCCCCACTCCCGTCCTACCTCCTACTCCCTCTCCCATCCCATTCTTCATTAAGATTCACTTTTGATTGACTTTATATACAAAAGAGCAACTCTATACTAAGTAAAGATTTCAACACTTTGCACCAACCCCCCACCCCACAACATAAAAAGTACTGTTTGAGAACAAGTTTTGCAGTTAATTCTCATAGTACAGCTCATTAAGGACAGAGTTCCTACAGGGGGGGGTAAGTGCAAACAGCTTCATTTCTAATACCCCCAAATTGGAACAACCTAAGTGTTCACAAATAGGTGAATAGATAAACTATGGTAGGTTACACGTAGTGGGCCAGGCTCTTTCTAACCAATAGAATAACCAATGGTTGAGTTGTTACAGATGACTAATGTTACTTCTTTGGGTCCAGGGAAAGCTTCATATAGAAAGAAAAAAAAAAAAAGAAATTATCAACTCCCAACTTGACTCTCACTGGGATTAAACATGACAATAGGTCTGATCTGATTTCATCATCATTTAAAAAAATCATCTATTATTTTTCACTTTATGTTTCTGTGTGGGAGCAAACTGCTGAAATCCTTACTTAATGTATACTAAGCTGATCTTCTGTATATTAAGATATTCGAAAATGAATCTTGATGTGAATGGAAGGGGAGAGGGAGTGGGAAAGGGGAGGGTTGTGGGTGGGAGGGACGGTATGGGGGGGAAGCCATTGTAATCCATAAATCGTACTTTGGAAATTTATATTCATTAAATAAAAGTTAAAAACAAAACAAAACAAAAAAAAAGAAAGAATGCACTCAGAATGCTAAGCTAGTGTTTTACTAGACTTCAATTCTAACAGGAAATTTTCGTTAAGTCCTTTCTACCCCTAACTTCGTATTTTGAAAATTTTCAAGCCTACAAAAATATCCGAAAGATTGGTGTCATGAGTTTACATGTTCTCTCACTTAGATTCAACTGTTGCTAACATTTTGCCACATTCACTTTCCACGTGTGTGTCTCTATGCACTTCTTGGACAAACCATTTGAGAATGAGCTGTAGATATGATGACCTTTTCTTGCTAAACCTGAAGTCTGTGTCTCCTAAGAACAAAGGCATTCTCCTGCATATCCACAACACTATTATCACCCAGTCAGCTTTAACATTAACATCACCGTCTATTGTGGTCCACATGCAGGTGCTCTCAGTTGTCCCAAACATGTCTTGGCTACTTTTAAATCAGGCATTGCATTTTATTTTCATGGCTCTTTAATTTTCTTCAGTTTAGAACTGTTCCTTTTTTGCAGTGTTTCATGGCATTGGGATTTTTGAGGCATTCAAATCAGTTGTTTTACAGCATGCACCTCAATTTATCCTTCTAAGACCAATACTGAATATAATCACCAGGGAACATTTATTTTTTTGAGTGGCTAAGATTTTTTTTAAAAAGTTTTATTTATTTGAAAGGCAGAGTGATGGTTGGGTGCAGGAGAGAGAGAGAATGAGTGGAGGGAGAGGGAGAGGGAGGGAGAGAGAGAGAAAGAATGAACGTGAATAAATCTTCCAGCCACTGGTTCATGCCCCAAATGGCCACCGCAGCTGGGGTTGGGCTGGGTTGAAGTCAGGAGCCAGGATCCAGGAGCCAGGAACTATATTCAGGTCTCTCCTGGGTGGCAGGGGGTCAAGCACTTTGGTCATCCTGTGCTGCTTTCCCAGGTTCATTAGCAAGGAGCTGGATGGGAAGTGGAGCAGCTGGGACTTGAACTGGCACTCCCATATGGGATGCCAGCATCACAGACAACTTCACCTTATGCCACAACACCAGCCCCACTAGGGACCATTTCTGGCAGGAACACTGCATCTTGCATAGAGAATGTTGTAGTTTTGCTGCTTACTAAAATGGATGCACTAGGGATGATGTCAGTGATAAAATATTTATTTTTTAGAAGATTTTTATTTATTTGAGAGGTAGAGTTACAAACACAGAAAGGGAGAGACAGAGACAAAGATCTTCCATCTTAAGCTGGTTCACGTCCCAAATGGCCTCAATGGCCAGAGCTGGGCCAATCTGAAGCCAGGAGCCAGGAGCTTCTTCCGGGTCTCCCATGCAGGTGCAGAAGCTCAAGCACTTAGGTCATCTACTGCTTTCCCAGGCCATAGCAGAGAGATGGATCAGAAAAGGAGAAGCCAGGACTGGATCTGGTGCCCATATGGGATGCTGGCACCGCAGGTGGAGACAGCCCACTATACCACAGCGCTGGGCCCCAAATCATTATTTTCAAAAATATTGGCAAATCTGGGGCTGGCACCATGGTGCAGTAGGTTAATCCTTCACCTGCAGCACCGGCATCTCATATGGGCGCTGGTTCTAGTGCCAGCTGCTCTGCTTTTGATCCAGCTCTCTGCTATGGCCTGGGAAAGCAGTGGAAGATGGCCCAAGTCCTTGGGCCCTGCACCCGCATGGGAGACTGGAAAGAAGCACCTGGCTCCTGGCTTCGATCAGTGCAGCTCCAGCCATTGTGGCCATTTGGGGAGTGAACCATCGGAAGGCTTTTTTCTCTGTGTCTCTCTCTCACTGTCTATAACTCTTATCTGTCAAATAAATAAATAAAATTTTAAAAAATATTGGAAAATCTTTTGAAATTGCTAATGACCTGAGGTATAACTTATTCTTACTAGATAATATTTAAGTATTAAAGACCATTGCACATTAATATGCAATAAAGGGGCCAGCGCTGTGCTGTAGCAGGTTAAGCCTTCACCTGCAGTGTCAGCATCCCTTATAGGCACTGGTTCAAGTCCCAGCTGCTCCGCTTCTGGTCCAGCTCCCTGCTAATGCACTTGGGAAAGCAGCAGAGGATGGTCCAAGTGCTTGGGCTCCTGCTCCCACATGATTCAGAATAAGCTCCGACTCCTGACTTTGGCCTGGCCAAGCCCTGGCTGTTGTGGTCTTTTGAGCTAGGAACCAGCAGATGGAAGATCTTTCTCTCTCTCTGTATTTCTGCATTTCTTTTTTCTTCTTTTTTTTAACTTTTATTTAATGAATATAAATTTCCAAAGTACAGCTTATGGATTACAATGGCTCCCCCCCCATAACTTCCCTCCCACCCGCAACCCTCCCCTTTCCCTCTCCCTCCCCCCTTCCATTCACATCAAGATTCATTTTCAATTCTCTTTATATACAGAAGATCAGTTTAGCATATATTAAGTAAAGATTTCAACAGTTTGCACCCACATAGAAACATACCAGGGGATTCCAATTCAATCCCATCAAGGTGGCATGTACCAATGCCATCTCACTAGTTCCGGTGATCAATTTCTGTTCAAATTGAGCATAATGATAGGACTAAGAGCCAAAGGGAGCACATAAACAAGACTAGTGTCTGCAAATGCTAGCTGATAGAATAAAAAAGGGGGAGAACGATCCAGCATGGGAAGTGAGATACACAGCAGACCTATAGAATGGCAGATGTCCTAAACAGCACTCTGGCCTCAGAATCAGCCCTTAAGGCACACGGATCTAGCTGAAAAGCCCATGAGAGTATTACAGGCATGGAAAGCCAAAACACTCTGGCAAAAAAAAAAAACCCTACATGTATTTCTGCCTTTCGAATAAATAAGTAAGTCTTTAAGAATGCATTAAGGACCATCGCTTATGAGTCACGACACAAGTGAGCTGACCTGCTTTGTCTAAACTCCTGAGGACTTCCAATAATGAACTCCAGTGTAACAATTGCTTTCAGGTTTTTATAGCCTTGGTTGCACATGGCTCCAGAAAATGCTAGCACTTTTCCTGTCCACTGATGGTCAAGTATGAAAAAAGCAGCTAGAACACCACAGCCTTGGCTAACTGAGAAAGCTTGTTGATGATGAGAGCTTTGACTCTTTGGAGAGGAAGGCCTCTCACTGACCTGGGAGGATCCACTGTGGCAGATGCTGCCCAAGGTTGAGGAAGAGGAGGCTAGAGCAGAAACCAGTGGACTTGATGATGTGGGAAAGTTAGTCAAGGAGGTGATCTGACAGAAGTGATTAGGGCAGGGTATGCTGTGAGAGGCCTTTCCCCATTCTTATCTTGTGGAGTCCGCTCAACTAGCCTTATCATAGTTTCTGTTTAGCTTGTCCAATTGGCAGGGGGGAGGTCACAATGGAAGTTGCAGTGAGTTTATGGTAAAATGTCAGAATAGGGCTCTAAGGAAATCCTTTTTAAAACTTCAAAACTTGAGATACTTCAAACTCTGCATGAAAATTAACTAGAAAGGATCATGGACCTAAATGTAACTCTACAGTTTCTACAAGAAAACAGGAGAAAATCTCTGTAACTTTAGATTAGACAATGGGTTATTTGAAAGATTTTTTTCAGGAAAGGCACAATAAAAGGACAAACCATACAAGATAAAAGTTGCTATAGGCTCATCAACATTAAAAAAAATTAACTTCTACTCTTCAGAAGGTACACTTAGTAGAGTGAAATGATAACTCACAACCAGAGAGAAGATATTTACTAAACATACATCTGAGAGAAAGTACTCATACCCAGAGCATATAAAACACTCTTAAAACTCCCTAAGATTACCATCAAATTACTACATGGGAACAGATTTGAATAGACACTTGGTAAAGATATTTGCACAACAGTATCGTCAGTTATTAGAGAAGTCTAAGTTTAAACTGCAGTGAGTGTACCCAAGGTGCCAGCGTTAGGATGACTGAGTCCCGCATTTGAGCACTTGCATTTGATTCTTCTCTCTGGTTCCTGATTCCAGCTTCCTGCTAATATAGTTCTTCTGCCTTTCTTTGGTTGAGTAACTGGGGTTCCTGCTACCTACATGGGAGATCTGGGTTGAATTCCCAGCTGTCAATTCCAGCTTCAGCCCAATGCTGGTCTTGGTGGCATTTGGTGAGAGAACTGATTGACTCTCTAGTAACTATTTTTAAATACTAAAAAAACATATAGAGATTCCACTATTTATCTACTGGCAGAAGAGCTACATTAAAAAAAGTTTTATTTTTTAACTTATTTGAAAGAACGAGAGAGAGAGAGAGAGAGAGAGAGAGAGAGAGAGAAAGAGATTGATTGATTGACCTTCCATCTGCTGGTTCACTTCCCCAAATGCTGATAACAGCCAGGGTTGGGCCAGGACTATGCCAAGGACATAGGTCTCAATGTGTGGGTCTCCTACATGGGTGGCAGAGACCAGAATACTTGAGTTACCATCGGCTACCTCCCAGGGTGCACATTAGCTGGAAGCAGAGTAGCTGGGACTCAAACTTGGCACTCTGATACGGGATGTAGGCATCCCAAGTGGTATCTTATTTATTTATTTATTTATTTATTTGACATGTAGAGTCAGACAGTGAGAGGGAGAGACATAGAGAAAGGTCTTCCTTCCATTGGTTCACCTCCCAATCACCCCCCAAATGGCCGCTACCGCCGGAGCTGCGCCGAACTGAAGCCAGGAGCCAGGTGCTTCCTCCTGGTCTCCCATGCGGGTGCAGGGTCCAAGCACTTGGGCCATCCTCCACTGCCTTCCCGGGCCACAGCAGAGAGCTAGATTGGAAGAGCAGCAGCTGGGACTAGAACCTGGTGCCCATATGGGATGCCGGTGCCACAGGTGGAGGATTAGCCAAGTAAGCCATGGTGCTGGCCCCCCAAGTGGTATCTTAATGCTGTGCCACAATGTCCAGTTTCTAAATGTTTGTTAAAAAAGTTGAAATCTGAGGACTGGGACAACACATGTTGCAAGTGCCACTCTCGAACATTGTTGGTGAGAGTGCAGACTGCAGCAGCTACTTGGCAAACAGTTTAGCTGTGTGTTAAACAGTTCAATATACACTTAGTAGGTAATGAACTGTCCTACCCCTAGATCTTTACACCAAAGAAATGAAGACACATATCCACTCACAGACCTCCATGTGAGTGCTGTTAGTGGCTTTATTTATAATTGCAAAAAGTTGGAAAACACAGTTCTATAAGCTGATGAAATGGATAAACTGGTGTAACTACACAATTGGAATATTACTTAGCAATAGGTAGAGGCAGCAACATGAATAGTAGTTTAATCTCTAAAGGATTATGCTGAGTAAAGGAGCCAGACACAAGAGGCTACACTTACTACATGATTTTGCTTATAAGACACTGTGGAAGGAAAAACTACAAGAATAGAAACAGGATGAGTGGTTTGCAGGGCCTGGGTCTGGGGATGGGAGGAGACGATTGATTGGAAAGGACCATGAGGGACCTTTTTGGGTTGATAGAAATGTTCTACATCAGGAATTTGGTGGTGGTTACATAACCACGTGTTTGCCAAAACTCAGCAAACTTTACAGTGTGAATTGAAATACATAAAAATTATACCTCCATAAGCCTGACTTAAGAAAACACGTCTACAGACTTACATGGAAATAAACCTAAGAAAAAGATAACTTACAGGTTTTCCAATTGAAGAGTCATCATGAGGATGTTCTCAACTGTGGTAAGTGGTACTTGTGTTGTTCCCAAGTCTCTGAAGGAGAAAGCCCAAACATTCATGGTATGGACCTCAATAAAAAGATCTGTCTTTAAAAAGGTTGTTTCAGGAAGATGTGGTTACATCAGTTTTGGCTTCTCTATAAAGCAAGACCGCTCAAGAGTTTGTCATGGAGACAGTTCCAGAAAGCCCTGGTTGAAATGACTTTACTATTTGCATCATCAGATTAATGACCTTGGCATTGAAGAGTGGAACCTACACCTTTTTCTGCCATTGTCTTATTTTTCATTTTATACTACATTGACCTCTTTTAATTCTTATTTTTTTCTTTAAAAATTTACATCTATACCTCTTTGCTTGGGATAGATGGTATTCCTAACATGTATTTGCATGTAACACTGTCTCCCTCTGCCAGCTGTCTTTCCCATGATAAATTCTTTCTCAGTTCTTGCCTCAGTCAATAACTTTTTTTCAGTAACCTAATTTATTTTTTTTCAGTAACCTAATTTAAAATCATGACTTTTTAGCCTCAATCTCAAATATTTAATGTTTGATGAAAATAAAAAATAATTAGTTTAATACTTACAGATATTTTAATGCTGGCAGTTTAAAAAGATACGAATCTTCAACATTTGTCAGAGGATTACGATTGAGATTTCTGAAAAAGGCAATGGAATTAAAGTTATTGGCCTTTCAATAAGCACAAGATTGTATGAGAAATTATATTCTTTTTTGTGTAGACATTTTAGGCTTAAAATTACTTTCTGTGTACTTATAAATCACCCTTAGAATTCAAAAAGCACTTGTTCTTTGGGAACTACCTATGTCTCTTAGAGGATGAATGGAGAAGAGAAAGAGAAAAGATACAAAAAAATGCATAATAAACAAAAAGTATGCAAAAGAACTTTTTAGGTGAAAAGCCTTAGAAGTGGAGCCAGTGTTTTGCCTAGCACTTAACACCCAGATTGGGATACCTACGTCTCAAATCAGATGCCTGGGTTTGATTCCCAGTTCCAGCTTCTAATTGCAACTTCCTGTTAATGCAGACCCTGGGAGGCAGTGGTGATGGCTCAATTGGTTGATTCTTTGCTGCCTACTTGGAGACGTGGACTGGTTTCTGGTTTCCAGCTTCAGCCTGGGCCTGGCCTAGCCTCGCCCGAGCCATTGCAGGTATTTGGGAAGTGAACTAGTGGACGGGAGCTGTCTGTGTCTTAAAAAAGAAAGATGTATAGAAGTGACCACACTGATAGGGAAGCCCTTTTTTGTGTAGGAAACACTAATCCTGTGTTCTCCATAATTCAAGGTGCTTGCCTTTCATCTTTAGAAATTTTAAACAAGCCATGACTTAATTCATTTAGTTGATGGAAAAAGAACCCACGTCAAAGCCATACTCTTGTCACGTTCTTCCACTGGTGTTCTCATTTCGCATCACACATCATCACATCACATCACATCACATCACACCACATCATCACGTCACATCACATCACATCACATCACATCACATCACATCACATCACATCATCATGTCACATCACATCACACTGATCATCACATCACATCACGTCACATTGCATCACATCACATCACATCACATCACAGTCTTTGTTACGTTGCTTGTTGGCCTGTCAGTCTCCTGGCCTGTTAGCCCCTTGAGGGCAGGGAACATATGTTATTGTCTTTGTTATGCCTGTGTGTGGCATAGTGCCTGAAATTTACTGCATGGTTAATAAATATTTGTTGAGTAAAGAAATCACATTTTGTTTCCATACCAATACAATGAATAAATTCGTGTTGTGGGAAATTTCATTCCTAAATGCTGTAATAGATTTTTAAAGTTTTTAAAGCAAGCAAACAAAAACAAAAACAGGTAAAAAAAAAAAAACTGCCTTTAGTTTAACTCTACTCAAAAACGTACTGTACTGTTACAGACTGTGAAAATAATAATTCTTACAGATGATATTGATTGGGCTGCCAAGCATCTGTGTTCAGCATTCAACACTGGATGTTCCCAATAACCTCTGTGATAGGTATTGTACCCCAGTAGCCTATTGTGATATATATTGTGCTGAGTCACAGAGGCTGTGTAACTTGTTGTAGGTCACTGCACTTGTAAGAAGCAAAGCTGGAGCTGGAGCTCAGTCCTGCCCCAGACTGTGTCTAATATGTGTGCAGAAAAGGGTCCAAATATTTGTCACTTTAATCTGAAGCTTGAGATGACTAAATATAGAAGTACTTTGAAAATTTCATCAACCTTCTCAGGATAGCGCTCATGAAAATTAGTTTCTCTTTTTATTCCTTTTCCCTAATCTTATCCCACAATTAGATATTTAGCTCAGAGTCATTGAGACTAGAGATTTAAAAGCATGTTGTAGGTGACATCAGTGGAAACCTATGTAAACAGTGGAGTGAGAACATCTGAAAATTTATCCCTTCATAAAGGGAACAACAAAATGGTAAAAGTGGTCAGAATCAAGTTTTTGATAATTCTGGAAATTTAACCAAAGGCTTGCAGCAACCTGTGGGGCATTTACTCAAGAAAATTGGCTGACTTTCTCTAAGAATAGTGAGATTTGTGTGGGTTTCGTGTATTTAACTTGCCCTAGACAGTTCCTCCCTGGCAAGCTCAGTGGTAGCCTTAAAAATAGGCTTGGCAGCTTATGACAAGAGCCTCGGGTGATAACTGACGTCATAAATAAGAGTGTCAATTGTTAAATCAACAACAGGAGTCACTGTGCACTTACTCCCCATGTAGGATCTCTGTCCTTAATGTGTGGTACTATGTGAATTAATGGTATAACTAGTACTCAAACAATACTTTATACTTTGTGTTTCTGTGTGGGTGCGAACTGCTGAAATCTTTACTTAGTATATACTAAGTTGATCTTCTGTATATAAAGATAATTGAGAATGAATCTTGATGAAGAATGGGATGAGAAAGGGAATGGGAGATGGGATGACTGCAGGTGGGAGGGAGGTTATGGGGGGAAAAAGCCACTATAATCCAGAAGTTGTACATTGGAAATGTATATTTATTAAATAAAAGTTAAAAAAAAGAAACATCTGCTTTAGGAATAGACTGATGTCTTAGCAATATTTGGGTTTAGGTTTTTGGATTGTGGATTAATTTTATTTTTAATTTGTTGCTTCTCAAAATTTTTTAAAATTATGAGATGTATTACTTGCATACTCACAGTCATATGTAACCATGTGAATGTTGGATAATGTTTGAACTTTGTCTAAGTTATTTTGTCTACATTTGAACCAAATCAGGAATTATAATAAGAAAAGAGAAGTATGTGTAAAATGAGCAACAACAACAAAAAAAACCTCAAACTCTCCAAAAAAAAAATAGCCTGTATGCCCAGTATCAGAGAGAGTGAGGGAGAGGGATAGAGGGACAGAGGGACAGAGGGAGGGAAGGAGGGAGGGAGGGGGGGAGAGAGAGAGAGAGAGAGAGAGAATGAAAATGAATGGAGATGAGGGCCGGCGCCATGGCTCACTAGGCTAATCCTCCACCTAGCGGTGCCGGCACACCGGGTTCTAGTCCCGGTCGGGGCGCCGGATTCTGTCCCGGTTGCCCCTCTTCCAGGCCAGCTCTCTGCTGTGGCCAGGGAGTGCAGTGGAGGATGGCCCAGGTGCTTGGGCCCTGCACCCCATGAGAGACCAGGAAAAGCACCTGGCTCCTGGCTCCTGCCACCGGATCAGCGCGGTGCGCCGGCCACAGCGCGCTGGCCGCGGCGGCCATTGGAGGGTGAACCAACGGCAAAGGAAGACCTTTCTCTCTGTCTCTCTCTCTCTCACTGTCCACTCTGCCTGTAAAAAAAAAAAAAAAGAAAAAAGAAAATGAATGGAGATGAGCATGCAGAATGAAGCTGAGCTCCTCCAAAGTGCATCCCAGTGAGCTGTCAGAATCTTGGGCCATCTTCCACTGCTTTCCCAGGCCATAGCAGAGAGCTGGATTGGAAGTGGAGCATCCAGGTCTCAAACCGGCACCTATATGGGATGCTGGCGCTTCAGGCCAGGGCTTTAATCTGCTGTGCCACAGCACCAGCCGTGTCTCTGACTTTCAAATAAATGAATAAATCTTAAAGAAAAAAGTAAAAGAACAAAAAAACCCTAAAGCCAATGAAGAGAATACTTTAAGAGAAGCATACGGTGCAGAGGAAGAATTACCTTAAGAGAAAAGAAGACCTCTTGCTACACAGATGAGAATATGGTGCAGATGAAAAGATTATGAGAAGAAAAGTGTAATAGTTGCAGGAAGTGACAATGTGAAAACTTGTGAACCCTTACAAAACACCCCCAAAGGGCAGACCTGAGTTGTTCTCTTCATCTGTAAGGTTTATGCCTCTCTCTGAGTTTGGGGAGATGCTGTTTGGATTCCAGGACACACCACAGAGGGAGGACTGTGCCAGCAGTGTGCAAATGCAGGTGTATCCACAGCTTGCCTGAAGGAGGCTATGCCCATGGCTGACCTTCAGTGTACGACCACACCCAGCTCACCTACAGTGTCAACAGTGGGGCGAATATCTGAGGAGGGAGAAAGCCTGGACTCTCCTCCTAGTCACCCACAGTGCTTGTGAGTAACAGACGAGTGAGCATGTGGATGTGCTCTGTCTGGATAAGGGAGCCCCTCTCTACACTCTAGAGTCCTTCCACTACTAAACTATGAAACTTGTTTTGTGAGGACCAATGAAGTGACTAAAACAATTTTTAGAAAGAAGCCAATGAGTTAAGACTTAATGTACATGTGTGGGGAGCAACTGGGAGCAACTCGGACTAGACTAAGTTACTGGAATTAAGACTTATTCTATGCATCTGCTCTCCCACAATATGGCGCTGGGAGAGGAGCAAACAGCTTCTACCCAGCTGCCTTTCACCAACTTGACAAGCTGCAGGAGCTGCTCCTGATTGGAGGAGAGCAGCGTACTCGGCGTGTGGGTAGCAGAGTTGGGATTGGTGGAAGAGGACTATAAAGGAGGAGAGAGACAACATGCACCAGGAACATCTATCTGAAGGAACACCTGTGCAGCCCCCGAGAGAGCCGGCCGGCGGTGTGCCGCTCCCCCGCAGAAGTGGGGAAAGCGGCAGGGGGAAATGCCCTTCCACGGAGGTGGAAGGGACGGTAGCCAACCCGGGAAGAACCAGCAGCAAACCTGGGGAGGGCCGAGCAGACGAAAGAACAACGCAGGGTCCTGTGTCGTTCCTCCACGAAGAGGGGGAGCGACATAAATGAATGAAGCAGAAGAAATAAAGTATACTTAATGTTTAGAATTATCAATTACTGCTGATTTTCCATAATATATTTCATTTCTGATTTCACTGAAAGATTTGATGAGTATTACTATTCAAAGAATGTTATGTCACTGGTAAGCTCTTGGCATGTCTTTGAGGTAGATTTCATATTCACAATAGATTGATCCTACCACACTGCTGTTTTACACAGAGACTTCATTCAGAAGAATGTTTACTGGGCTGCATGTAGTACATGCAAAGTAAGGGTGAATGCAGATTTTGCTGAGCATGAGCCTAACCTAATTTGGGGAATCCCTTATAATGAAACATGCAGAATTATGAATATAAAAATTGCTCCAGCCCCTCCCAGGACCTTGGAAGGGGCACGTGCAAGCGTAAAGCCTTGAAGCTTAGGCTCCAGTTCATGATGAATCCAGCTCAGCTGGCACTCTTTTCTGGACTCTGTAATGCAGTGAACAGCATTGTTTTCACTTTAAAAACCCTCATCTTTGGTCATAAGATCACTGGTGTCTTCCTGGGGCAACGGGGATAGCAAAAGTTTCCTTGAAGCAGATTTGTCTAATAAAAGAATATGTCCCCAAATAAAGGAGACCCGCTCCCAACACACACTTGGTGTATTACAGCCATTGTGCCAATTTTTGAAGCAACCATGAGTTAGATATGTTCAGATCGCATGATAAGAGGATTAGTTTCCAATACCAGCTAGCTCTGGTTTTTGCATCACCATGAAGCAAATGCTTTTTTTCTTTGGCTTAAGATGGACACAGAAACTTGAGATAAATGAACTGGTGCCTCATGCACTGTGCGCCATCCCTAGCTCTGCTCCTACTTTTTCAGCTCATCTCTCTGGCCTTGCTGCACAGATGCTAGCATGGCTGTCACTCATTTTCCCATCAATGTCCAACTTCCCCCTGCTGGCATGAAAGTCTCTGGAGACAAAGCTTCTGTCCTGCTCCAGTTTGTACCCCCAGCACTTAATACAGCACCTGGCACTCGGTGGGCCTGGCACTCAGTGAATGTTCTTAAATGAATTCATTACTTTTCATCCACTGTGATTCCACAGATTTTCTCCCTGTGTTGTCTACAGAAAACTGTACTGGAACTCGGCCCCTTAGGAGGGATTCTAATGGAATGATATATGTTGAGGCCATTTTTACTGATGCTACCAAAACCACTTGGTGTTGGGGCTCCAGGAACCAGCTCCCGGTGTGTGGGTGAAGTAAAAACAGACTCTCAGTGTTCTTCCTCAAGATCTGCAGGCACTGTTGGTCCATCCCCAACACATCCTAAAACCTTCCCTCATAACCAGAATGAATTGTGTTTGGCTGGGATTCTGAACCACAGAACAGGTGGATAGTCTTTCAACATCAGGTTTAGTGGAGAATCTGTATCTTGAATCTAAAATTCCCTTGGGCCATTGAACATCACAGAATTGTTGAGTTGAAAGTGAATAAAACTCACTTTCTGTTGCAGCTTAGTCAGGACAAAATATGTGGGATTAGGCTAGAGCAGTGTATTTTCTTATTTTTTTAACACTACAGTTTAACATATATGCCACTTCTTCCTATTTCAAAAGTTATTAGTATCCACAGATAATTTATAAATTATAAATTGAGAGCTAAATACATTTTGGAAAAAGCTTATGATCTGGGTGGGTGATGGGGAGAGATGTGCCCTTTGGCTGGGTCCCAGGAATTATTTTTGCATTAGGATTTAAAAGCAGGTAACCCTGAGAAAGCACCAGAACCTTTTTCTCCCAGAGTACTTTGTGTTAGATTTTTGGAAAAAAAAAATGGAAATGAAGACCTTCTTTGCAGAGTTTATATACAGGGCTTAATACCCAGATAAGCATAACTATATACCATTTTTATACACAAATGGTTTTTAAATATGTATTCATCATCTATTGCACTTACACATTGTGCAAAAACTGCATTCCATGCCACGCCTGAAATGTCCCAAAGCTCAGTTCTGTCAGTAAATTGCAACCAAGATTTCTACAAAAAAAGACACGAGTGAAAGAGAATGAAGAAGAAAAAAAGAAATATTTTCAGAATACTCTTCTTTCAGGAGTGATTCTAATTTTTATAGATGAAACAATACTTCCACATTTTATCTACACACTAAAGAATTTACTGGTACTGGAAGATTTGGTTTCTGAATTATACTTGCACATTTACATTAAATTTCATCATATTATTTTCATATTACATGACATACTTGTACTGTGTGATCTTTACTTCTCTGGAACAGAGTTGCACAACTTGAATGCTATTGACATTTTGGACTCGATAATGCTTTTCTTGTGGAGGTTTGTCCTGTACATAGTAAGTGGCTTAACAGCAGGCTGGGCTTAGCTCACGCAGTGTCAGCAGCACGTGCAGGGCTGCAAGCTGTTACCTGAATGCAAAATCATGTTGGCTGAGAAGCCCTGCTCTGTGGGATTCACTCTGACTTTTGTACCTGATAGTATTTTTGCTAGAGAGGAAAAGGACCTGTTACAGAATTTTAGCAACCTTCTACTACAAATGTAAAGTAGAATCTTAACCCTATTTCAAGGTGAACAGTGAAGATTTATTAAAATTCCAAATGTGATGAAATTGTAACTTACATAGACTGCAAAAAAGGGAGTGACTCAAATGCACGTCTTTCGATAAACTCTATTTTATTGCAGGATAAATCTCTAGGAAAAGGAAAACATTGCCTTGGTTAGCTATTACCTATATAGTCAGTGGGGATAATAAAATTTGCATTTGATAATGTTGGATATGCAGTTTTTACCTAAACTGTAAAGCTTTGGACTTGTATTTGACCCTCTGGAGATACTACCCCTTCTTACAACCTCTCCTAATAGTCTCACTGTTAGAACCTTCATCAATGACATACACAACTATAGATCTTGATAGATTGTGGTGGTAAACTTTCCTGAGTGCAGAATTGATTAGATGAACTTTCATAGTCTTCATCCATTTGAAACAAGGAGCAAAGCTGTCATCTCCATTTTTGATGTCTAATATTCCAAAGAATACTCACATTTTCACATCTTTCCTGGTTTAGTCCTAGTTTTCTAACTTCATTCAATACCAGAAAAAAAGATGCCCTTTTGAATCATTTGAAATGAAATTGGTTCTCTAATTAATTCATTATTTTGAACTGATTCAGAATTACACTTTCTGTCATACTAAAGGAAATTTATTTGTTGCTTGTTGCTTGATAGTCCATGAAAGCCATGATAGAACCGTCAGAAAACAGCACGACACTGGATTCCCACTTGAAAACACTCTTGGTGGTAGAGGACTCTTACTTCCACTGATTACAATTTGACCCTCACTTTTCACCTGCAACTCATCTGTTGGTGGCTCCATCTCTAGAATCTCCTTCTCTCACCTGTCCCACGCGCAGTCACCAGTGGGACTTGCCCTAAGTGACTCTCCGAGGCCAACATCACTAGGTGCTTACAGAAGAGGCAGATTCTCAGCCCTGTTCTAGACCGACTCAGGCAGTTACTGTGGGGGTAGGGTTCAGAGCCCCAGGTAACTGTGGTGCAAGCTCAAGTCTGTTTTAGAGCACTGCTGTGACAGCATGGTTCCCCGTGGTGACTCTTGCTCAGCATTCAAAGGCCTGGAAGACCTGGCTTCACCCTCCAGCTTTCCCTGCATCTCTGTGCCTCAGAAGCTTCCATGTTTTCCCTTTCTCCCACGATATTCTCTCCAAGACGTCTGATGATGCCCACTGCCCCCTTGGAAGTCCTGTTCAACTGGCATTGCTCCCTGGTTCCATCGTCCCTGACCCAGCCCAAAGTCTTCTCCCTCGTCTGGACTCTATATCCATTTCTTTTGATATCGTTACTTGTGCCTTCCATTTCCCCAGAGCATAAACTTCTTGAAAGCATGGATTTGGCCTTGCTCATCTACATTGCCCACTATGTTTAAAACTGACTCATGGAAATAGACTCAGGTGTTTATTAAATGAAGGAATGGTTGAGTAGGTAGAAGAAGGAAAAGTGAATTTTTAAAAAGCAGTGTGGTTTTATTATTCCCTGGTCCCTCTGCAGCACTCTGTCAGCTACATAGTGCTTATTGGGTATTGGTTTGAGCTTGTGTATTTGTTTCCCCTGCAAGATTGTGAGCTCTTGGGAAGGTGGGATCCTGTCTTACTCATTTATGTGTCTCCAGTACTAGGCAAAGTGTTTGGCTTTCTCTTTCAGCTTTAGACAATTGATTGGCATTTTGAAAATGAAGTGAATACATACACTAGCATAAACTAATTAGGCTACAAAGGATTTTCCAGCAGAAACAATGAAGGGCCTATTCTACCAGCAGTAGTCTCATTTGTTTTTCTCCAAACCATGTTTGCAAGGTTCCGGAGCCCAGATGGGAAAGGTGCTCAAGAGGAACCATGCAGATGTGGTTGTCCCCGTATGGCCTAGAAGTTCTGATCATCATTCAAAGGAGTGTTGTGAGTATCACATGCTATGTTCCTTAAGCCTTGTACTTTTGAGACAAGAATCTATTTGCTGAAGAGGCCCAGTAATTAGCCTAATAAGGATTAATGATGTACACTTCCCAATACTATGTAGCTATTGTTTTAATTATCTATTTCCAACATGGGTATAATAGTTCCTTAACGGAAATCATTAATGCCAAATCTGTTCTCTTGGTAGCTTAGTATTCTTGATAATATTGTTTATATAATTTACCTGTTTAGCAAGTCACTTAATGGCTAAAGGTTAACTTATTCAAGATTAGATCATCTAACAACTTTCAGTTGATGGCATTCAAATTAATGTTGTTGGTTTATGTTTTCTTCCCTTTGTTGTATTAAACCAACTTGTTCAAACCTTGTTTGTAAAGGCCAGATGATAAATGTTTGAGACTTGGTCGGCCACATATTGTCTCTGTTGTATTTTCTTGTTTCTTTGTTTCTCTTTACAGTCCTTTATAAATATAAAACTCATTCTTAACTTAGGACCTGTATGAAGACAGACCTTGGATCCAATTTCATCCATTGCTTGTAAATTAAATACAAATATAATCCGCGGCTCACTAGGCTAATCCTCCGCCTTGCGGCGCCGGCACACCGGGTTCTAGTCCTGGCCTGGGCGCCGGATTCTGTCCTGGTTGCCCCTCCTCCAGGCCATCTCTGCTGTGGCCAGGGAGTGCAGTGGAGGATGGCCCAGCTACTTGAGCCCTGCACCCCATGGGAGACCAGGAGAAGCACCTGGCTCCTGCCATCGGATCAGCGCGGTGCTCCGGCCGCAGCGCACTGGCCGCGGCGGCCATTGGAGGGTGAACCAATGGCAAAGGAAGACCTTGCTCTCTGTCTCTGTCTCTCTCTCTCACTGTCCACTCTGCCTGTCAAAAAAAAAAAAAACCACAAAGCACATAGTAGGTATTCCATGTTAGAGATATGAGACCCTACAGTGTAGACTTCCAGAAGAAACCTTGGAGATTATCCAGCTGGGACCCATATTTGTTTTCTAGATAATGTAACTAAAATCTCATAAATAAGTATGATTAACTGACTTACAAGTGTTGGAGGGACAGCAGGCCTTCAAATGAGTCCTTATGTAATTCAGTCAAGTCATTTTCACTGAGGATTCTGGAAAATGAAAGAGGTACTTCTGAATCAAAATGACAACTGCAGCTGTTTGCTTCATAGGACTAACTCTGTATGTAGAGGAAACTTTGGTAATGGTGCTGTTTAAATACCCAGATTCTAATTTACTTCTAGGGTGGCAATGTCTGTTGTATTTTAATTTAAACCATTTTTCCCACTCTCCCTTTTTTGTCCATCTCTATACACCTATCCGTCCTTCCCACCAAATCATAAATGTAATGTCTGCTCTGTAGGTCACAATGTCCCTGTTAGAACCTAACACTGGGAGGCACCAAGATTGGCAGAACTGCCATTTCCTTCTGTTTTTTCCCCAAGCCCTACTACCGAAGCCCCATGTTTGAGGTATGCCGGGGCTACAAGTTAAGGTTGACCAGGGAGGCAGTAATGATGGCTGAGTATTTAAATCCCTGCCATCTATGTAGGAGAACAAGACTGAGTTTGAGGTTCCTGAGTTTGACTGACCCAGTCTCACCACTACAGGCATCTGGGGAGTGAACAGTGTATGATAGCATGCTGCCTTTGCCTCTCAAATAAGAAAAATTAAATTTTCTTCCCCTTCCCTTTATCCCTTAGCCTTTCCAACTCCCGTCTTCACTCTTCAGAGGAAACTAGTGTTATTTACTTTTGTGTCAGATGACTCTGATTTTTCCTTTTTCCAAAGATTTATTTATTTATTTGAAAGTCAGAGTTACACACAGAGAGAAGGAGAGGGGAGAAGGGAGAGGGGAGAGGGGAGAGGAAGGTCTTCCATCCGCTGGTTCACTCCCCAATTGGCCACAAAGGCTGGAGCTGTGCTAATGAGGAGCCAGGAGCTTCCTCCAGGTCTTCCCATGTGGGTGCAGGGGCCCAAGGACTTGGGCCATCTTCCACTGCTTTCCCAGGCCATAGCAAAGAGCTGGATCGGAAGTGGAGCAGCTGAGACTCGAACCGGCACCCATATGGGATGCTGGCACTGTGGGTGGTGGCTTTACCTACTATGCCACAGTGCCAGCCCTGACTTTGATTTTTCTTACAAGTTTGGGACATCTTTAAATGAAGCATAACCAAAATATATACAAACTGCGTGTATTGTATTTAAGAAACATCATAAATTAAAAGTCACAACTGCCTGATTCTAGCATTTTCCCATCAGAAATGAGATAGTAGGCTAAGGGGAAACTTTTATCTTTTTTAAAAAAGATTTTATTTATTTGTTTCAGAGTTATAATTACAGATGGAGAGAAGGAGAGACAGAAAGGTCTTCTCTCCACTGGTTCACTCCTCAAATGGCTGCAATGGCTGTAGCTGGGCCAATTGGAAGCCAGGAGCCAGGATCCATGAGCCTCTTTGGGGTCTCCTACATGGGTGCACAGACCTAAGTGCTTGGGCCATCCTCTACTGCATTCTCAGGCCATAGCAGAGAGTTGGATTTAAAGTGGAGCAGCTGGGACTAGAACTGGTGCCCGTACAGGATACCAGCGCCGCAAGTAGCAGCTTAGCCCACTGCACTACTGCAGCACTGCACAGGCCCTGGGAAAATTTATCTTAAAGTGATCATAACCCTTCTCCTTTGTCTGTTATATGTCTTGTTTGTATTCAGAAATAATTTATGATGTCTGTACAAGTTGTCCCAGTGATATAACACGCAAACTGTCGTGAAAAATGTCAATTAATTCCTTTTTTTTATTATGTTACACTCAGCACTTCAAAATTTCTAGTTCACTGGCCTAGGTGACATGATAGATTTTTATTTTTAGTTAATTACTTTGAATGTTAAGTATTCTCCCCCCAAATTGGGAGTCTAAACTGATTCCTTTCAAAAATCAGTAAGGAAAAGATAATTCAACAAATGGACAGTGGACAAAACCTCAACAAAACATAGATGTTCAATAAGTATATAAAGACATTTAAATTTATGAGTAATCAGAGAAATCCAGATTCAGCTGGGAACCCTTTTATTTGCCAGTCACATTAGCAAAAAGACAAAGAGCATCCCGAGGTGAAAAGGTGAAGGGAAGAGTCAGTGTTGGGGCATAGCAGGCTAAGCCGTCACTTGAGAAGCGTAAATTCCATATTGGAGAGCCTGGTTAAAGTCTTGGGCCCTCTGCTTCTGAGCCAGATGCCTGCTAGTGCACCTAGGAGGCAGCAGATGATGGCCCAAGTGCTTGATTCCTCATCATCCCTGTGGGAGACCCAGAATCAAGTATTAGATCTTAGCTTTGGCCTGGCCCAGCCATGGCTGTTTTGGGCATTTGGGGAATAAAGCAGTGGATGGAAGATTCTCTCTTTCTCTCACTCTCTCATTTGCTCTCGCTCCATCTCCCCCTCCCCCCACTCCCATAGTTCAAGTAAACAAATACATCTTTTTAAAAAGGATGAAGGGAAATGAATGTTCTTATATTCTGTTAGCTGGAGTGTAAGTAAGTGTGCACAGCTTTTCTGAGGGCAATTAAAATTTCCTATTTCCATAGTCTTCATCCATTTTCATTCTCTTTTTTTTTTGAGATTTATTTATTTATTTGAAAGTCAAGTTACACACAGAGAGAAGGAGAGGCAGAGAGAGAGAGAGAGAGAGAGGCAGAGAGAGAGAGAGAGGTCTTCAATCCACTGGCTCACTCCCCAGTTGGCCACAATGGCCAGAGCTGTGCTGATCCGAAGCCAGGAGCCAGGAGCCAGGAGCTTCTTCAAGGTCTCCCACATGGGTGCGGGGTCCCAAGCACTTGGGCCATCTTCCACTGCTTTCCCAGGCCATATCAGAGATCTGGATCAGAAGTGGAGCAGCCAGGACTCAAACCAGCGCCCATATGGGATGCTGGCATGGCTGGTGGAGGCTTTTCCCACTATGCCGCAATGCTAGCTGCCCCATTTTCTTTCTAGACTTCTATTTTGCAAAATGCTTGTCCATGTTCACAAGTGTGCACAAGGATTTTCCTTGCAGCAATACATGAGAAGTGGACATAATCGAAAATCCATCAATAGAGGGATTATTAAGTAAACTGTGAAATGGCCATCCATACTATAGAATATCATGCAGGAGTTAAATGAATAGGGTAACTGACTGAGTACTAGGAGGGAAAGAAATCCAGAAGAAACCATGAAGTGAAAGAACCAAGTTGCAGGATGTTACTATTTAGGTTAAAAAAAGAAAGAAACCACACAACACAACTATTATGCTCTATGTAAATATGTTTGTAGGTAATTTTTTGGAAGGATATATGCCAAACTCAGAGCAGTAATTATTACCTCATAGGTAGGGAGTTAGGACACAATGAAGGTCTTCACTATCCCTATCACTTTTTATCTACTAAGAATGTAATGGTATTACTGATAAAATGCAAATAAATAGAAGTAGTTTCTTATTTCAAATTCTGTGCCTTGTTAAAACAACCATAGAATTATAATCAACAGATGTTGATTGTGACATGGAGAGGGAATACTTTTTCTGACATACTGACCTCAAAATAGTAGAACAAGAAAGCTCTTACAATGCAGTTAGTTTTGTGTATTCATGTTTGGGAGCGTGTACTCACAGTGTCTCAGCCCAGCGGTATGCTTTCCATACATTTTCATCAATGAAAGAAATCGAGTTTCCTTGGAAATTTCTGTAAAGGAACACAGTTCACATCCTTGAATGGGTTGGAAAAGAATGAACAGAATGAGGAAAAAAATCATGGCACCCTCATGGGGGAGTATTGAAATACAGAAATATTATCAGCTTTCTAATAAATACCAGTGCTTTTATGTTCCATAGCTCTCTGCTTCCCAGTTTGCTCACTCAATAAATAATGAGGGGCCACTGACATAAACAATGAAGCATCCTCTCAGAAGCTTAACTTCGTCTCTGTCCAGTCTCTTTGACAGTAAAGACAGTCAATCACTTTGAATATTAAGTATTTTCACCAAAATAACTCAGGTGTCTACACTGACTTCTATAAATCAGTGAGAAAAGGATAAATTATTCAAGAAAAAATGGGCAAAATGTATTGTCACCATAAGAATAATGAAAACCTATGCAGGTATACTAGTGCTTTGGCCAAGCGCCCTCTGCTGAAATCTTTCCAAGTACTGAATGGATACAGACAATTTAAAATCAGAGGGACTAAAGTGCTGATGTGGAAAGCCTTTTGGAATACAGCATAGGGTAAAAGTGCCGATCACTGAGCCAGGAGCCAAGCATTACCTCCATAGGAAAAAAAAAAAGAGAGGAGGTTGGAAGGAAAGACGCACACCTGGGTTACAGGTAATAGAGTGAGGACCAGGGGATGATGAGGGTGTGTGGGGGTTCATACTTTCACATTTTATCCTACATTCTGTGCACTTTTTAAAAAGTGGAAAGGTGCTCATAATCGATACTTGTTTACAAGAAGCTGTTAAATGACTTATATTTAGCTTCAACTTTGAATTGCTGTGAGTGCTTAGCTTTAACTCTGTCCTCACTCCTCAGCAACAATGAACCTATTTGTTTTAGGTACACATTTTCCTGGAAGCAGGAGCAGCAATAAAACAGATACCTGTATGCTCACCTGCCTGGTGGATATGTCCTCTCGGGTTACTTTATGCTCATCAATAAAAAGTGCCTAACACTGAACACATCTCCCACTAACGGGCTCTTCTTTCTGACTGCTGTGCTTCTGCCTTATAGACCACCATCATTCTCGCTGTCATCCAGGGAAAGACTGTGGAGTCACGCATTTTTATTTTCTGTTACAATCCATCACACAATTCTTTAAGCCAGCTTTACAGATGAGGATATTGAATCCAAGCTAAATAACTTGTCCAAAGTCACAAAGCTAATCACTGGGAGACCTGTGTTCAAAGCCAGGCAACCTGGCTCCAGAATCTATCCTTAAATCTGTTGTATCATCTCTAATAAGTCGGGATGAGGGCTGTGTTGAAGAGTGGGATTAAAGCAATGAGGTAATAACATGGTGAATGTCAATAAATAATGAATCAGGAAAAGCAGTAAGGGCAATCACATGAGACTGTAGAAGAGACAGAAGAGAATAAGAGAAGGAGGATCAGGAAAGCTCTCAAGCAAAGTGGCCACTTGGGGGTGAACCAACGGAAAAAGGAAGACCTTTCTCTCTGTCTCTCACTGTCCTACTCTGTCTGCCAAAACACACACATACACACACACACAGTCAACATAAGGTGGGGACTTGAG
Organism: Oryctolagus cuniculus; assembly: GCF_964237555.1. Lineage (NCBI taxonomy): Eukaryota > Metazoa > Chordata > Mammalia > Lagomorpha > Leporidae > Oryctolagus > Oryctolagus cuniculus. The sequence continues at coordinate 47,245 of NW_027208313.1, forward strand.
GAGGGCTCAGAAGATCTTGGGTAAAAGCTGCTGAGACAGGCAGGCTGTAGGGAACCATGAGGAAGGGAGATTCTTACAATATGCTGAAGGTGCCATTGTAGCTGTTGGGCTCTGGTACAGGAACTCTGTGAAGCTTCTGCACTGGGCTGAGGCCAGTGCATGAAAGTGTCTCATCTTTGCAGGTGCAGAGCTCACAGACATTTATGGTGGCAGCCGCATTCAGGGGTTGATCTGTGACTTCAGTTAGGGTTGAGTGCTGAGTCTGAACCTGGCCTGGATGTAGATCTGTAGTCTTCTTCAGGGATGGAGAATGGCCAGCTTTTGCAGTGGGTACCAGAGTTATGGTTAGCTCCATCTTGGAAGGCTGAGCTATGACACTGGGTGATGTTGGGTGCTGAGCTTGATGCTGACCTGCTGTTGGAACTGTCATCTCATTGTCCCCTGGGGACTGAGTTACGAGCTCCTTTAGTGGCTCTGTAGACTGAGTTAGGGTCATTTGCATGGTAGTAGAAGGTGTAGCCTCTGTAGTACGTTGTGGAGTTTGGGTAATTTCCAGGTCCAGAGGCTTGACTGTGACTTGAGGCAGGTTTGTATACTGAGTCTGAATCTGGACTGGAGGTGAAAATGTCACCTCAGGGTACATTGGATAAGGAGGAGGAGATATAGACTTGGAGGCTGTAGAATGTTCATCCTGTGTAGTGGGTACCTGAGTTATGGTTGACTCTAACTTCGAAGGTTCAGCTGTGCCACTGGGTGTCATTGGATGCGGAGTTTGATCTTGACTTGGTTTTGGAACTACCATCTCATAATAAACTGGAGGCTGATAGACCACTTCATTATGTGGCCCTGGAGGCTGCCCTGAAGTCTCCTGCATGGTTGGGAGTGGTTCACCCTCCACAATGGATTCTGGAGTTAGGGTAAGTTCTACATCAAAAGGTTGAACTGTGACTTCTGTCAGGGTTGGATGCTGAGCCTGAACCTGGTCTGGTTGTGAAAGTACCCCCTCATGGAGCACGGGAGGTACTTTAGTCTTCTTCAGGGCTGTAGAATGTTCAGCCTTCCTGGTACGCTTTGCATTTATGGTAAGCACTGTGTCCAAAGGCTGAACTGTGATGTGAGGCAATGTTGGATATTGAGCTTGATTATGACCCAGTGTTGGAACTGTCACCTCTTGATGTATTGGAGATTGGGTTACACCCTCCATGGGAGGTTGACTGGAGGTCTCCTGCATGTCTGTAGAGGGTTCAGTCACCATACTGCTGGTTTCTGGAGTTATGGTAAGTCCCAGGTCCAGATGTTGAGTTGTGACTGGAGTCAGGTTTGGAGATGGAGCTGTAGTCTTGCTCAGGTCTGCAGGATGCTCAGCCTCTGTAGTAGGTTCTGTAGTAATGGTAAGTGCCAGGTCTAAAGGTTGATTTGTGACACTGGGTGATAGTGGAGGTTGATTTTGACCCTCATGATGCACTGGTGGCTGAGCTACAGATTCTTTAGGTGGAGTCTCCTGCACATTTGTGGCAAGTTCAGCCTCTGTAATGGGCTGTGGAGTTATTGTAAGTGCCAGATCAAAAGGTTGAAATGTGATGCGGGGTGATTTTGGAAACGGAGCTTGATCCTGAGCTGGTGTTGGAACTGTCACCCCCTGATATCCTGGGGGTTGAGCTATACCTTCCTTAGATGGCCCTGGAAGCTGAACTGGGGCCTCCTGCATGATTGGAGAAAGTCCGCCTTCCATTCCAGGTTGTGTAGTTATGGTGAGTTCCACATCCAAAGGTTGACCTGTGACTTTGGTCAGGTTTGGTTGCTGAGTTTGAAGCTCCTGCTGGGTTACAGATGATTGAGTGTCAGGGAAGTCTTGTGGCTTGGCTGGGGCTACATTTTGCACTGGAGCTTGTTCTGCATTCTTGAGGGGCTCTAGAGGCTCAGCTGGAGAAAGTTCCATCTTTTCAGGCAGTGCTGGAGGCTTGGCAAGAGGAGGCCCAAGCTGGGTTGGAGAAAATTCAACTTGCTTGGTGGGAACTGTAGGCTGGGCAGGTCCTTCCTGCTGACTCCAGTAAGGATAAACTTCTGGAGTGGGCTTTAGGGTTCTGGTAAGGTCAATATCCACATGTTTTGGTTTGGTTTTAGACATCCTTAAATGCTGAGTTCTGAGTATTTCTTCTGGAATATGAGGTGAAAATGTCATATTCATTGGGATAGCATCACTCATCTCTGGGAAGATATCTGAAGGCTGGTTTGTGTTTCCCTGTTGGAGTGGTAATTGGTAAGCACTCACGGGGCGCTCTAGAGGTGGAACGGAAATCCCCTGCTGGCTTGGTGAAGGTTCCTTCAGTTGTTCAGGCTGAGCTGGGACCCCTGGAAGTGGGGAGTGCTCATCCTCTTCTGGGGGCTTTGGCTGCTCAGCTGTGTCTGCCTCCTGGTCTTTCAAAGGCTCATGCTCCGTAGGGAACACTGAGGCGTGAGCTTGGGCTTCCTGATGGATTGGAGAAGGTGCAGCCTCTTCGGGGGCCTGTAAAATTTCAGCTGTTTCCTCCTGCTGGGTCATAGAGGGTTTCTCATCCTGCATAACTTCTGGAGATTGAATTGGCAGTGGTTCAACCTCTTCAAGAGGCGTTGGAGGCAGAGCTGGGACTGAGGCCTGAGTTGTTGTGACCTCGTGGCTGACTGGAAATGTTTCCACTTCTGCTGCAGGTTTTGGTGTTAGGGTCAGCTGCAGGTCTGGAGGTTTAGTAGTCACATTGGGCAAGTCGTACTGCTGAACTTGATGGTGACCGGGAGGTAAAGTGGTCACTGTGTGATGACTTGGAGGCTGGGTTGGGACTTCTGTCTTCTTTCCAGAAGATTCAACCTCCTCAGAAGACTCAGAGGGCCGCCTTGGTTGCTCCTGCTCACTGATATAAGGTTCGGTCTCCATAGGAGGGACTGGAGTCAGAGCTAGGGCCTCCAGCTGGCCTGGAGGAGCTTGAGTCTCCATCAGGGCCTCCACGTACTGAGCAATCTGCTGCTGTTCTCTGAGAGAAGGCTCTGTCTCCACGGGAGGGCCTGGAGGAGGCTGAGTCTCCACCAGAGCCTCCGCATACTGAGCTATCTGCTCCTGTTCACGGGGAGAAGGTTCTGCCTCCACGGAAGGGCGTGCAGTGTGAGCTCTGGGTGCCTGCTGGAATGGGGAAGGTTCCGTCTCTGCAGAAGGGACCGGAGTCGGCTCTGGGGGTTCCTGCTGGGCTGGAGAAGCTTCTGTCTCCAGGGAAGGGCCCAGAGTTTGATATGGGGTCTCCTGCTGGGCTGGAGAGGGTTTGTTCTCTACAGAAGACTCAACATACTGAGTGGGCTGCTCCTGATCACTAATATAGGGTTCTGTCTCCACAGAAGGGCCCGGAGTCTGAGCAGAGCCCTCCTGCTGCACTGGAGAAGAGTCCCGCTCCATGGTGGGCTCCGGAGTTATGGTCAGCGCCACATCTGCAGGCTTGATGGTAACATTGGGCAGGTTATAACGGTGAACTTGATTCTGATCTGGAGACCAGTCCATCCCCTTCTGAATCTGTGGAGTCTGAGCTATGATAGTCTCTTCAGGAGATTCTAGCGCTTGAGCTTGGGGATCTTGCTGTACTGGAGATTTGACTTCCACAGGGAGTGCCGAAGGCTTCTCCGGGGCTTCCAGTTGGCTTCTAGAAGGTTCGATCTCTGGAGACTCAGAAGGCTGAGCAGGCTGCTCCTGATTGCTGGAGGAATATTCAGTGTTCACAGGCAGGCCTGGAGGCTGAGCTGGGGCCCCCTGCTGGCCTACAGATGGGCTGACTTCCTCAGCATACTCTGAGGGCTGAGCTGTGGCATCGTTTTGGGTAGAGAAAGGTCCAGTCTCCTCAGGGAGATCTGAGGTCTGAGCTAGACCCTCTTGAGTCCAAGATTCCACCCTCCCAGGGAATTCCGGAGTCTGCACTGGGGCCTCTTGTTGGGCTGAGGGGAGTCCCACTCCCTCAGCATGCCCCAGAGGCTGAGCTGGAGCCTGCTCCGTGCTTGGAGTAGACTGAACTTCCTCACCTACCCCTGAGGCTTCTGTCAGCTCCGTGTCTGCAGGTTTCAGTGTGACGCTGGGGAAGTTTGCTTGGAGAGCTACAATCTGAGGTGAGGATGGAGTGTTAAGATTGTGATTCACTGATGCCTGACCTACTACTTCTCAGTAGCAAATGGATTCTGAGCGGGGGCCTCCTGCTGCAACGGAGATGCTTCTTCCTCGGGCTGCTGCAGGTCTGCACCTGGGCCCTCTTGCTGGGGTGAAGAAAGTTCATCTGGTTCAACGGGCTGTGGAGGCGGAACTTGTTCTTCTTGCTGTGCAGAGGAGGATTGGATGGGCTCCTGAGTCTCTGGATTTTGAGTCTGGCCTTCCATCAGGAATTGAGATGGTTCAGCCTGCTCAGAGGGCTGTGCAGGTTCTCCTGGGTTCTCCTGGGATTCTGTAGGAAAACCACCAGGATAGACCCCATAGTCAGCCGGCAAAACTTGATTTTGACCCTGAAGCTTGGCCGCTTTGTCTGGAGTTCCAACACCAACCTTAGGAAGCCGTCGACGCCGAGCTAGATCTTTCTTGGGGGTCAGGGGTGAAACAATCAACTTGTTTCCTTGTGAACTCTGACTGTCTAGAGGTGGAACGAGTGCTTCCAATGACTGGTGAGCATTTCCTTCCAGTCGAGGAGGCAGAGCCGGAGGCTGATCCTGATCCCCGTCTAGCACGGGAATCGCCTCTGGTAGCCTCTGTTGTTGAGGAAACCTATTGAAATACTGGTACGGACCAGGACCAGCAAGCTGTTCTGGCTCTGGGGGCAGTTCCAGAAAAAGGAAGCAAACTCACAGTGGACTCTTGAGGCGAGGCCAGCACCCGGGAGGGAGCAGAAGACCCCAGGTCATCAAAGCCGCCAGGGTCTGCCATGGGTGTGAGCGAGTCAGGCGATTCAGGTGGGACATTCAAGGAGTGGGAAGACCAGGGCTCAGAGAGCCAAGGGATCTGGACTGGGAGCCCCTGGTCTTCCCGCGTGGGGTCTCCTAAGTGATGGGAAAGTGCAGGTCTCCTGTCCTCACCTTACTCGACTCCTGCTCTTTCTGTCCACTCGGGGCTTCTGTACTCTCATTGATATAGGTCTCGGTCCTCCACTGCTCTGTGTCCCATTCTTTCTTGGCTATCTTTTCTTCCTGCTGCTCACTGAGGAGCTTCATCAGGATGCCTGTTTTGGAGATGAGCTTGGCACAGGGCAGTTGCACCTGGGCCTCAGAGCAGTCCATTTTCAGAGTGCGGATGACGTGAGAAATGAGCCTTCTCACGTCAGTGTTGGGGATGAGGGACTGTAGCTGCTGATTCAGCTGAATTTCAAACTGTTGCCCCTGGGACAGCATCACGGGGTAGGTGAAGCCTGCGGGCGTGGTGGGGGCTTCAGTGCCCTCGCTGGGGTATTCCCACTGTGTTTCCTTGGTTTGGTCCACAGTCGGCATTAGGTCGAACTCGGTCCCAGCAGAATCTGTAGCTGAAGGATCTGTGTGCATTTTGTCGCCAGGGAGCGTTTCTTCATGTGCAGTGGTGTTTTCTGTCAAAACATTTTCTTCGAAAACACGCCCTCCGGAATGGTTTTCCTCCCTAGTGTCTTCTATAGAAGGTTCTCTCAGAGGAGGACTCCCCTGAGAATGCAGGCCTCCAGGGGATGAGAAAGCCTCTCCGGAGGGGGAGTTTATGAGACTCCGCAGTGCAGGGAACGGAGGCCTCTTCCCAGCCGTCAGCCTGTTGAGGGAATTTTTCCTTCTGAACTTCCGACTCAGTTTGGCCTTGGGGGTTCGGAGGACCAGGTGAGAGCAAGTTTTATGAAAGCGGTAATTCTGTCTGGAATGCCAGATTGGTTTCCCTGCCGCCTTATTTTTGGCTCTAGCATTGGCATCTTCTAAGACAAAAATGGTGTAGGTTAAGTCCTCCTTTGTTGTTGATCTCAGAGAGAGATTTTGCAGGGGAGGTAGAAGGCCTGCCCAGGATGTGTTTCTTCAGGAAAGAGGAGGCTGCAGCCTCACGTTCCTTTGTGAGCAAGGGCTCCGTGTGCAAGGAGTTTCCGGCCACCTGCCTGGGCCTCTGAGCCACTTGAAGCTCCTTCAGCTCCCTGGAGCCTGCTCTCCCAAGCCTTCTTCCCCCAATGCTCTCCGCAAAGGGCCAGGTGCCCCGTCTCCTCCCGAGGCTCTTCCTCATCTCCTGGAGGTGCCTTTCCCGTAAGCCCTTTGGCCCCTTGATGACTTTTTTCACTCTCTGCAGCCTGTACCCCACACTTGGCATGGTTGCCAGGCTGTTCTCCTGTGACGGGGCAGTTTCTGATTTCTTTTGGAGGATTTGAGGGTTAAATTGATGACCTAACAGGATAGGCTGCATAAGCATGGCCTTTTCTTCCTTCTTAACCTTATCGATTTTTTTCTTGAATTACTTCATGTAACAAATTCTCCAGAAAATAGAGCTTTCTCAACTTATTTCTGTAAGGATGAGAGGGCCTTCTTATGTGGGTTTTCACGTAGCTCAGGGACTTATCTCTATCTTGCACATTTGAAAAAAGCAGTGTAATGAATGGTAATAATGTTGATTCTACATTTTGTAGATTTTCCTCTGAGAAATAAGGCAATATATAATTCAGTGCAGTAATAACATCACTTTCATCGTTGAGGTCCCGCTGTTCACTCATGCGGCCTGGGAAGTCCACACTGTTTCTCTCTGATACTGAGTTCCCTGGCTCAATAGTCAGCTGCTTGCTGGTGTTGTTCTTCCGGGCTTGCAATATCTTCATGAATGCCCCCTTTGGGTTCCCTATAGATGCTTCTTCAACTGTCAAAAAAAGAAGAGACTGCTTTTAGGCACAGAAGACTGATGGGACAGCTTTATGTCAGTCCACAGCCCTACACTCTGATCAATTAAATTAGGAGTCAAATCCAATATTTGGGGTACCATTGAGACTTTAGAGAGAAAAGTAAAACCAAACTCAAACCTATAAAATGGCAACAACAAAGGAGAAAAAGATATTTTTGAGAGTGGCATTCAAAGAGTTCGCAGTGTTAAAAAGCAGTAACTATGATCAGTATTATTTCATTGGTTTCCAATGACCAACCACTCCAGGCTTAGAATAAGGCTGGAGGACAAATGGCCCCACCCAGCTGCCCCTTCTGTGGCTCTGCCCCTGCTTCTCAGCCACATCATTCTACAGTCCTGCCTCATGCTGAGGGAGCACAGGCTTCCTCCTTCCCTCCCTCCCTCCCTGTGGCCCTGTGTTCTTGCTACCATCACAGGTGTCCATGGCAAGAGATAGGCATGTAAGGGGAGTGAGGGCAGAGGTGGTCAAGCCAAGGGGCCTTGCTCCTCACCTCAGTGTGTTCTTTCCCACCCTTGTAAAGGGAGATTAACAATGCTTGTCCTTCTCACCTCTTGAGACGAAGGGAATAATATAATTGGTAGGAAACTGGTCTGGAAGGTGAGCAACACTGTGTAGATGGGTATACAGTTATCACTGTGCTAATGCCTCAGATCCCTGACTGAGATCTGAATTCAAGCTGTCTAAGGAAGAAAGCGGTCACATTTTGGAAGTCATGACATCAGTGGTAATAACCCTCATCTACAGAAGGATACTTAAAAGTACCCGAGTGTTCTGTGGATAGAAAAGCGTGAGACTCAGAGCAGGTTCAGAGTTGGACAGTCTACAAGTGCATGGAGGAGCCTTCCGACTCCATCAGAGGAGTCAGGCAGCCATTTCTGGTTATGGAACCAGAAACTCCCTGGCTCCAAATAAAACAGCATCACTTGTACTCTTTTATACAAGTGCAAAAACAAACAACCGCGGTGAGCACTGTAGACCTGTTCTATAAGACAGAGGGCCCTTGAGGCCCAACACATAGAAAACCAGTTTATAGACTGTGTGCAAATGAGTTATCATTGAAAAGCAAAGCACCCAAGAGCACAGAACACCACGTGTGTGGTTCCCAACATTGCTTCCTTCCCCTTCCACCGCATTTCCATGATCCTTTGTGCATATGTAAATTACATAGCAGTAACTATGTTATTAAATTACATAGCAGTGATTGCGAACCTGACTTTCAGCAAGGGAGCAGTGTAGCAATTTAGGGAGTTTAAATCTGAATGAATGAATAAAAATTCAGCAATTAATTCCATTGTTACTTTAAACTTGACCCTAAAATTTTAAAATAAGAAATTTCAAACAAATAAATATTAAAAAAAAGATCCTCAGGAAGTTCCGACTCACGGCAATGTGTCGTATTTGGCAGGCATTCATTGTCACAGTGAAGCTTGACGGTGTTGCAGACAACCTCGATAGTATGTTTAAATTGGCAGAGGCAGCAGGCCATATGGCTGGGTAAGATCCTATGAGTAGAGACAGAGAATTAAGTTACCTGTAAAGGGGTTCCTTGGGTGGGTCAAACAGGTGAGCCAAGGTGCCAGCAAAGGAGTTCTTGAGGTATGTGGCCAGGACATTTGGGTAGGAGCCTGGTGGCCAATTGTTGGTCTTGAATATGAGAATAAAGGAAGGAGGGAGAGGTGGCCCAAGGAGGCATAGGCATGGAAGTGGGTGTGGTGTATCCAAAATAAAGTCAACAGGGTGAGCATTGGGCACCATGGATCTGTCGTTTGACTCAGGGGTGTCTCCTTCCAGTTCACAAGTCTCATTGTGGGTTGGGAGTGCACAGGAGGACTTCCCCCAACCTCTGGAGTACTCTTCTCCATCCCTGTTGGAAGTGTTCACTATTAGAAACTACTCTGGTCCCAGAAAAATGACTGACTGCAGTAATTGTTGGAAAAGATGTGGAGAAAAAGGAACACTCGCTCACTGATGGGTGAGTGAAAGTAATTTGACCAGGCAGGTGTTTAGCCCAGCCATGAAGATGCTGCTTGGGACAAGCACATCCACTTCTGGAGTGCCTGGCTCCATTTCTGATCCCTGTTTCCTGCCAGGGAGTGCCCTGGGATGTGTCAGGTGGTGCTTCCCTAAATACCCAGAAATGGAAAGACTGCAACTTATGGTAGGTGTGTGTTTTTAAGAAACTGTCAGTCTATTTTCATTATATTTTTTTTTCAAATGTATCATTTCGAAAGTTTCTGTGGAAGGAAGAGAGAGAAACACACACAAACACATCTTTTCTTTTTTTTTTCTTTTTGACAGGCAGAGTGGACAGTGAGAGACAGAAACAGAGAGAAAGGTCTTCCTTTTGCCATTGGTTCACCCTCCAATGGCCGCCGTGGCCGGCACATCGCGCTGATCCAAAGCCAGAAGCCAGGTGCTTTTCCTGGTCTCCCATGCGGGTGCAGGGCCCAAGGACTTGGGCCATCCTCCACTGCACTCCCGGGCCATACCAGAGAGCTGGCCTGGAAGAGGGGCAACCGGGACAGAATCCGGCGCCCGGACCGGGACTAGAACCCAGTGTGCCAGCGCCGCAAGGCGGAAGATTAGCCTATTGAGCCACGGTGCCGACCACATGTTTTCATTAGGTAGTTTACTCCCCAAATGTCTGCGACATGCAGGGCTGGGCCAGGCCAAAGCCAGGAGCTCAGAAACTAGTTTGGTTTTCCATGTGAGGAGCAAGAACTCAAGTCCTTGGGGCATCACCCACTGCCTTCCAGGGTACATGTTAGCAGGAAGCTAGGGTGGAGCAGAGCCGGGACTTGGATCCAGGCATTCTGATGTGGGATTGGAGTATCCCAGGTAGTGGCTTAACGGCTGCACCAAATGCCTGCCATCGTAAACAGTTTAATTTTTATTTGTTTTATTTTTTAAAGCTTTTATGTAATGAATGCCAATTTCATAGGTACAACTTTAGGAATATAGTGTTTTTTCCTCCATACCTGCCCTCCCACCCCCACTCCCGTCCTACCTCCTACTCCCTCTCCCATCCCATTCTTCATTAAGATTCACTTTTGATTGACTTTATATACAAAAGAGCAACTCTATACTAAGTAAAGATTTCAACACTTTGCACCAACCCCCCACCCCACAACATAAAAAGTACTGTTTGAGAACAAGTTTTGCAGTTAATTCTCATAGTACAGCTCATTAAGGACAGAGTTCCTACAGGGGGGGTAAGTGCAAACAGCTTCATTTCTAATACCCCCAAATTGGAACAACCTAAGTGTTCACAAATAGGTGAATAGATAAACTATGGTAGGTTACACGTAGTGGGCCAGGCTCTTTCTAACCAATAGAATAACCAATGGTTGAGTTGTTACAGATGACTAATGTTACTTCTTTGGGTCCAGGGAAAGCTTCATATAGAAAGAAAAAAAAAAGAAATTATCAACTCCCAACTTGACTCTCACTGGGATTAAACATGACAATAGGTCTGATCTGATTTCATCATCATTTAAAAAAATCATCTATTATTTTTCACTTTATGTTTCTGTGTGGGAGCAAACTGCTGAAATCCTTACTTAATGTATACTAAGCTGATCTTCTGTATATTAAGATATTCGAAAATGAATCTTGATGTGAATGGAAGGGGAGAGGGAGTGGGAAAGGGGAGGGTTGTGGGTGGGAGGGACGGTATGGGGGGGAAGCCATTGTAATCCATAAATCGTACTTTGGAAATTTATATTCATTAAATAAAAGTTAAAAACAAAACAAAACAAAAAAAAAAAGAAAGAATGCACTCAGAATGCTAAGCTAGTGTTTTACTAGACTTCAATTCTAACAGGAAATTTTCGTTAAGTCCTTTCTACCCCTAACTTCGTATTTTGAAAATTTTCAAGCCTACAAAAATATCCGAAAGATTGGTGTCATGAGTTTACATGTTCTCTCACTTAGATTCAACTGTTGCTAACATTTTGCCACATTCACTTTCCACGTGTGTGTCTCTATGCACTTCTTGGACAAACCATTTGAGAATGAGCTGTAGATATGATGACCTTTTCTTGCTAAACCTGAAGTCTGCGTCTCCTAAGAACAAAGGCATTCTCCTGCATATCCACAACACTATTATCACCCAGTCAGCTTTAACATTAACATCACCGTCTATTGTGGTCCACATGCAGGTGCTCTCAGTTGTCCCAAACATGTCTTGGCTACTTTTAAATCAGGCACTGCATTTTATTTTCATGGCTCTTTAATTTTCTTCAGTTTAGAACTGTTCCTTTTTTGCAGTGTTTCATGGCATTGGGATTTTTGAGGCATTCAAATCAGTTGTTTTACAGCATGCACCTCAATTTATCCTTCTAAGACCAATACTGAATATAATCACCAGGGAACATTTATTTTTTTGAGTGGCTAAGATTTTTTTTAAAAAGTTTTATTTATTTGAAAGGCAGAGTGATGGTTGGGTGCAGGAGAGAGAGAGAATGAGTGGAGGGAGAGGGAGAGGGAGGGAGAGAGAGAGAAAGAATGAACGTGAATAAATCTTCCAGCCACTGGTTCATGCCCCAAATGGCCACCGCAGCTGGGGTTGGGCTGGGTTGAAGTCAGGAGCCAGGATCCAGGAGCCAGGAACTATATTCAGGTCTCTCCTGGGTGGCAGGGGGTCAAGCACTTTGGTCATCCTGTGCTGCTTTCCCAGGTTCATTAGCAAGGAGCTGGATGGGAAGTGGAGCAGCTGGGACTTGAACTGGCACTCCCATATGGGATGCCAGCATCACAGACAACTTCACCTTATGCCACAACACCAGCCCCACTAGGGACCATTTCTGGCAGGAACACTGCATCTTGCATAGAGAATGTTGTAGTTTTGCTGCTTACTAAAATGGATGCACTAGGGATGATGTCAGTGATAAAATATTTATTTTTTAGAAGATTTTTATTTACTTGAGAGGTAGAGTTACAAACACAGAAAGGGAGAGACAGAGACAAAGATCTTCCATCTTAAGCTGGTTCACGTCCCAAATGGCCTCAATGGCCAGAGCTGGGCCAATCTGAAGCCAGGAGCCAGGAGCTTCTTCCGGGTCTCCCATGCAGGTGCAGAAGCTCAAGCACTTAGGTCATCTACTGCTTTCCCAGGCCATAGCAGAGAGATGGATCAGAAAAGGAGAAGCCAGGACTGGATCTGGTGCCCATATGGGATGCTGGCACCGCAGGTGGAGACAGCCCACTATACCACAGCGCTGGGCCCCAAATCATTATTTTCAAAAATATTGGCAAATCTGGGGCCGGCACCATGGTGCAGTAGGTTAATCCTTCACCTGCAGCACCGGCATCTCATATGGGCGCTGGTTCTAGTGCCAGCTGCTCTGCTTTTGATCCAGCTCTCTGCTATGGCCTGGGAAAGCAGTGGAAGATGGCCCAAGTCCTTGGGCCCTGCACCCGCATGGGAGACTGGAAAGAAGCACCTGGCTCCTGGCTTCGATCAGTGCAGCTCCAGCCATTGTGGCCATTTGGGGAGTGAACCATCGGAAGGCTTTTTTCTCTGTGTCTCTCTCTCACTGTCTATAACTCTTATCTGTCAAATAAATAAATAAAATTTTAAAAAATATTGGAAAATCTTTTGAAATTGCTAATGACCTGAGGTATAACTTATTCTTACTAGATAATATTTAAGTATTAAAGACCATTGCACATTAATATGCAATAAAGGGGCCAGCGCTGTGCTGTAGCAGGTTAAGCCTTCACCTGCAGTGTCAGCATCCCTTATAGGCACTGGTTCAAGTCCCAGCTGCTCCGCTTCTGGTCCAGCTCCCTGCTAATGCACTTGGGAAAGCAGCAGAGGATGGTCCAAGTGCTTGGGCTCCTGCTCCCACATGATTCAGAATAAGCTCCGACTCCTGACTTTGGCCTGGCCAAGCCCTGGCTGTTGTGGTCTTTTGAGCTAGGAACCAGCAGATGGAAGATCTTTCTCTCTCTCTGTATTTCTGCATTTCTTTTTTCTTCTTTTTTTTAACTTTTATTTAATGAATATAAATTTCCAAAGTACAGCTTATGGATTACAATGGCTCCCCCCCCATAACTTCCCTCCCACCCGCAACCCTCCCCTTTCCCTCTCCCTCCCCCCTTCCATTCACATCAAGATTCATTTTCAATTCTCTTTATATACAGAAGATCAGTTTAGCATATATTAAGTAAAGATTTCAACAGTTTGCACCCACATAGAAACATACCAGGGGATTCCAATTCAATCCCATCAAGGTGGCATGTACCAATGCCATCTCACTAGTTCCGGTGATCAATTTCTGTTCAAATTGAGCATAATGATAGGACTAAGAGCCAAAGGGAGCACATAAACAAGACTAGTGTCTGCAAATACTAGCTGATAGAATAAAAAAGGGAGAGAACGATCCAGCATGGGAAGTGAGATACACAGCAGACCTATAGAATGGCAGATGTCCTAAACAGCACTCTGGCCTCAGAATCAGCCCTTAAGGCACACGGATCTAGCTGAAAAGCCCATGAGAGTATTACAGGCATGGAAAGCCAAAACACTCTGGCAAAAAAAAAAAACCCTACATGTATTTCTGCCTTTCGAATAAATAAGTAAGTCTTTAAGAATGCATTAAGGACCATCGCTTATGAGTCACGACACAAGTGAGCTGGCCTGCTTTGTCTAAACTCCTGAGGACTTCCAATAATGAACTCCAGTGTAACAATTGCTTTCAGGTTTTTATAGCCTTGGTTGCACATGGCTCCAGAAAATGCTAGCACTTTTCCTGTCCACTGATGGTCAAGTATGAAAAAAGCAGCTAGAACACCACAGCCTTGGCTAACTGAGAAAGCTTGTTGATGATGAGAGCTTTGACTCTTTGGAGAGGAAGGCCTCTCACTGACCTGGGAGGATCCACTGTGGCAGATGCTGCCCAAGGTTGAGGAAGAGGAGGCTAGAGCAGAAACCAGTGGACTTGATGATGTGGGAAAGTTAGTCAAGGAGGTGATCTGACAGAAGTGATTAGGGCAGGGTATGCTGTGAGAGGCCTTTCCCCATTCTTATCTTGTGGAGTCCGCTCAACTAGCCTTATCATAGTTTCTGTTTAGCTTGTCCAATTGGCAGGGGGGAGGTCACAATGGAAGTTGCAGTGAGTTTATGGTAAAATGTCAGAATAGGGCTCTAAGGAAATCCTTTTTAAAACTTCAAAACTTGAGATACTTCAAACTCTGCATGAAAATTAACTAGAAAGGATCATGGACCTAAATGTAACTCTACAGTTTCTACAAGAAAACAGGAGAAAATCTCTGTAACTTTAGATTAGACAATGGGTTATTTGAAAGATTTTTTTCAGGAAAGGCACAATAAAAGGACAAACCATACAAGATAAAAGTTGCTATAGGCTCATCAACATTAAAAAAAATTAACTTCTACTCTTCAGAAGGTACACTTAGTAGAGTGAAATGATAACTCACAACCAGAGAGAAGATATTTACTAAACATACATCTGAGAGAAAGTACTCATACCCAGAGCATATAAAACACTCTTAAAACTCCCTAAGATTACCATCAAATTACTACATGGGAACAGATTTGAATAGACACTTGGTAAAGATATTTGCACAACAGTATCGTCAGTTATTAGAGAAGTCTAAGTTTAAACTGCAGTGAGTGTACCCAAGGTGCCAGCGTTAGGATGACTGAGTCCCGCATTTGAGCACTTGCATTTGATTCTTCTCTCTGGTTCCTGATTCCAGCTTCCTGCTAATATAGTTCTTCTGCCTTTCTTTGGTTGAGTAACTGGGGTTCCTGCTACCTACATGGGAGATCTGGGTTGAATTCCCAGCTGTCAATTCCAGCTTCAGCCCAATGCTGGTCTTGGTGGCATTTGGTGAGAGAACTGATTGACTCTCTAGTAACTATTTTTAAATACTAAAAAAACATATAGAGATTCCACTATTTATCTACTGGCAGAAGAGCTACATTAAAAAAAGTTTTATTTTTTAACTTATTTGAAAGAACGAGAGAGAGAGAGAGAGAGAGAGAGAGAGAGAGAAAGAGATTGATTGATTGACCTTCCATCTGCTGGTTCACTTCCCCAAATGCTGATAACAGCCAGGGTTGGGCCAGGACTATGCCAAGGACATAGGTCTCAATGTGTGGGTCTCCTACATGGGTGGCAGAGACCAGAATACTTGAGTTACCATCAGCTACCTCCCAGGGTGCACATTAGCTGGAAGCAGAGTAGCTGGGACTCAAACTTGGCACTCTGATACGGGATGTAGGCATCCCAAGTGGTATCTTATTTATTTATTTATTTATTTATTTGACATGTAGAGTCAGACAGTGAGAGGGAGAGACATAGAGAAAGGTCTTCCTTCCATTGGTTCACCTCCCAATCACCCCCCAAATGGCCGCTACCGCCGGAGCTGCGCCGAACTGAAGCCAGGAGCCAGGTGCTTCCTCCTGGTCTCCCATGCGGGTGCAGGGTCCAAGCACTTGGGCCATCCTCCACTGCCTTCCCGGGCCACAGCAGAGAGCTAGATTGGAAGAGCAGCAGCTGGGACTAGAACCTGGTGCCCATATGGGATGCCGGTGCCACAGGTGGAGGATTAGCCAAGTAAGCCATGGTGCTGGCCCCCCAAGTGGTATCTTAATGCTGTGCCACAATGTCCAGTTTCTAAATGTTTGTTAAAAAAGTTGAAATCTGAGGACTGGGACAACACATGTTGCAAGTGCCACTCTCGAACATTGTTGGTGAGAGTGCAGACTGCAGCAGCTACTTGGCAAACAGTTTAGCTGTGTGTTAAACAGTTCAATATACACTTAGTAGGTAATGAACTGTCCTACCCCTAGATCTTTACACCAAAGAAATGAAGACACATATCCACTCACAGACCTCCATGTGAGTGCTGTTAGTGGCTTTATTTATAATTGCAAAAAGTTGGAAAACACAGTTCTATAAGCTGATGAAATGGATAAACTGGTGTAACTACACAATTGGAATATTACTTAGCAATAGGTAGAGGCAGCAACATGAATAGTAGTTTAATCTCTAAAGGATTATGCTGAGTAAAGGAGCCAGACACAAGAGGCTACACTTACTACATGATTTTGCTTATAAGACACTGTGGAAGGAAAAACTACAAGAATAGAAACAGGATGAGTGGTTTGCAGGGCCTGGGTCTGGGGATGGGAGGAGACGATTGATTGGAAAGGACCATGAGGGACCTTTTTGGGTTGATAGAAATGTTCTACATCAGGAATTTGGTGGTGGTTACATAACCACGTGTTTGCCAAAACTCAGCAAACTTTACAGTGTGAATTGAAATACATAAAAATTATACCTCCATAAGCCTGACTTAAGAAAACACGTCTACAGACTTACATGGAAATAAACCTAAGAAAAAGATAACTTACAGGTTTTCCAATTGAAGAGTCATCATGAGGATGTTCTCAACTGTGGTAAGTGGTACTTGTGTTGTTCCCAAGTCTCTGAAGGAGAAAGCCCAAACATTCATGGTATGGACCTCAATAAAAAGATCTGTCTTTAAAAAGGTTGTTTCAGGAAGATGTGGTTACATCAGTTTTGGCTTCTCTATAAAGCAAGACAGCTCAAGAGTTTGTCATGGAGACAGTTCCAGAAAGCCCTGGTTGAAATGACTTTACTATTTGCATCATCAGATTAATGACCTTGGCATTGAAGAGTGGAACCTACACCTTTTTCTGCCATTGTCTTATTTTTCATTTTATACTACATTGACCTCTTTTAATTCTTATTTTTTTCTTTAAAAATTTACATCTATACCTCTTTGCTTGGGATAGATGGTATTCCTAACATGTATTTGCATGTAACACTGTCTCCCTCTGCCAGCTGTCTTTCCCATGATAAATTCTTTCTCAGTTCTTGCCTCAGTCAATAACTTTTTTTCAGTAACCTAATTTATTTTTTTTCAGTAACCTAATTTAAAATCATGACTTTTTAGCCTCAATCTCAAATATTTAATGTTTGATGAAAATAAAAAAGAATTAGTTTAATACTTACAGATATTTTAATGCTGGCAGTTTAAAAAGATACGAATCTTCAACATTTGTCAGAGGATTACGATTGAGATTTCTGAAAAAGGCAATGGAATTAAAGTTATTGGCCTTTCAATAAGCACAAGATTGTATGAGAAATTATATTCTTTTTTGTGTAGACATTTTAGGCTTAAAATTACTTTCTGTGTACTTATAAATCACCCTTAGAATTCAAAAAGCACTTGTTCTTTGGGAACTACCTATGTCTCTTAGAGGATGAATGGAGAAGAGAAAGAGAAAAGATACAAAAAAATGCATAATAAACAAAAAGTATGCAAAAGAACTTTTTAGGTGAAAAGCCTTAGAAGTGGAGCCAGTGTTTTGCCTAGCACTTAACACCCAGATTGGGATACCTACGTCTCAAATCAGATGCCTGGGTTTGATTCCCAGTTCCAGCTTCTAATTGCAACTTCCTGTTAATGCAGACCCTGGGAGGCAGTGGTGATGGCTCAATTGGTTGATTCTTTGCTGCCTACTTGGAGACGTGGACTGGTTTCTGGTTTCCAGCTTCAGCCTGGGCCTGGCCTAGCCTCGCCCGAGCCATTGCAGGTATTTGGGAAGTGAACTAGTGGACGGGAGCTGTCTGTGTCTTAAAAAAGAAAGATGTATAGAAGTGACCACACTGATAGGGAAGCCCTTTTTTGTGTAGGAAACACTAATCCTGTGTTCTCCATAATTCAAGGTGCTTGCCTTTCATCTTTAGAAATTTTAAACAAGCCATGACTTAATTCATTTAGTTGATGGAAAAAGAACCCACGTCAAAGCCATACTCTTGTCACGTTCTTCCACTGGTGTTCTCATTTCGCATCACACATCATCACATCACATCACATCACATCACACCACATCATCACGTCACATCACATCACATCACATCACATCACATCACATCACATCACATCATCATGTCACATCACATCACACTGATCATCACATCACATCACGTCACATTGCATCACATCACATCACATCACAGTCTTTGTTACGTTGCTTGTTGGCCTGTCAGTCTCCTGGCCTGTTAGCCCCTTGAGGGCAGGGAACATATGTTATTGTCTTTGTTATGCCTGTGTGTGGCATAGTGCCTGAAATTTACTGCATGGTTAATAAATATTTGTTGAGTAAAGAAATCACATTTTGTTTCCATACCAATACAATGAATAAATTCGTGTTGTGGGAAATTTCATTCCTAAATGCTGTAATAGATTTTTAAAGTTTTTAAAGCAAGCAAACAAAAACAAAAACAGGTAAAAAAAAAAAAAACTGCCTTTAGTTTAACTCTACTCAAAAACGTACTGTACTGTTACAGACTGTGAAAATAATAATTCTTACAGATGATATTGATTGGGCTGCCAAGCATCTGTGTTCAGCATTCAACACTGGATGTTCCCAATAACCTCTGTGATAGGTATTGTACCCCAGTAGCCTATTGTGATATATATTGTGCTGAGTCACAGAGGCTGTGTAACTTGTTGTAGGTCACTGCACTTGTAAGAAGCAAAGCTGGAGCTGGAGCTCAGTCCTGCCCCAGACTGTGTCTAATATGTGTGCAGAAAAGGGTCCAAATATTTGTCACTTTAATCTGAAGCTTGAGATGACTAAATATAGAAGTACTTTGAAAATTTCATCAACCTTCTCAGGATAGCGCTCATGAAAATTAGTTTCTCTTTTTATTCCTTTTCCCTAATCTTATCCCACGATTAGATATTTAGCTCAGAGTCATTGAGACTAGAGATTTAAAAGCATGTTGTAGGTGACATCAGTGGAAACCTATGTAAACAGTGGAGTGAGAACATCTGAAAATTTATCCCTTCATAAAGGGAACAACAAAATGGTAAAAGTGGTCAGAATCAAGTTTTTGATAATTCTGGAAATTTAACCAAAGGCTTGCAGCAACCTGTGGGGCATTTACTCAAGAAAATTGGCTGACTTTCTCTAAGAATAGTGAGATTTGTGTGGGTTTCGTGTATTTAACTTGCCCTAGACAGTTCCTCCCTGGCAAGCTCAGTGGTAGCCTTAAAAATAGGCTTGGCAGCTTATGACAAGAGCCTCGGGTGATAACTGACGTCATAAATAAGAGTGTCAATTGTTAAATCAACAACAGGAGTCACTGTGCACTTACTCCCCATGTAGGATCTCTGTCCTTAATGTGTGGTACTATGTGAATTAATGGTATAACTAGTACTCAAACAATACTTTATACTTTGTGTTTCTGTGTGGGTGCGAACTGCTGAAATCTTTACTTAGTATATACTAAGTTGATCTTCTGTATATAAAGATAATTGAGAATGAATCTTGATGAAGAATGGGATGAGAAAGGGAATGGGAGATGGGATGACTGCAGGTGGGAGGGAGGTTATGGGGGGAAAAAGCCACTATAATCCAGAAGTTGTACATTGGAAATGTATATTTATTAAATAAAAGTTAAAAAAAAGAAACATCTGCTTTAGGAATAGACTGATGTCTTAGCAATATTTGGGTTTAGGTTTTTGGATTGTGGATTAATTTTATTTTTAATTTGTTGCTTCTCAAAATTTTTTAAAATTATGAGATGTATTACTTGCATACTCACAGTCATATGTAACCATGTGAATGTTGGATAATGTTTGAACTTTGTCTAAGTTATTTTGTCTACATTTGAACCAAATCAGGAATTATAATAAGAAAAGAGAAGTATGTGTAAAATGAGCAACAACAACAAAAAAAACCTCAAACTCTCCAAAAAAAAAATAGCCTGTATGCCCAGTATCAGAGAGAGTGAGGGAGAGGGATAGAGGGACAGAGGGACAGAGGGAGGGAAGGAGGGAGGGAGGGGGGGAGAGAGAGAGAGAGAGAGAGAGAATGAAAATGAATGGAGATGAGGGCCGGCGCCATGGCTCACTAGGCTAATCCTCCACCTAGCGGCGCCGGCACACCGGGTTCTAGTCCCGGTCGGGGCGCCGGATTCTGTCCCGGTTGCCCCTCTTCCAGGCCAGCTCTCTGCTGTGGCCAGGGAGTGCAGTGGAGGATGGCCCAGGTGCTTGGGCC
Source organism: Oryctolagus cuniculus (assembly GCF_964237555.1). Classification (NCBI taxonomy): domain Eukaryota; kingdom Metazoa; phylum Chordata; class Mammalia; order Lagomorpha; family Leporidae; genus Oryctolagus; species Oryctolagus cuniculus. The sequence continues at coordinate 67,195 of NW_027208313.1, forward strand.
CTGCACCCCATGAGAGACCAGGAAAAGCACCTGGCTCCTGGCTCCTGCCACCGGATCAGCGCGGTGCGCCGGCCACAGCGCGCTGGCCGCGGCGGCCATTGGAGGGTGAACCAACGGCAAAGGAAGACCTTTCTCTCTGTCTCTCTCTCTCACTGTCCACTCTGCCTGTAAAAAAAAAAAAAGAAAAAAGAAAATGAATGGAGATGAGCATGCAGAATGAAGCTGAGCTCCTCCAAAGTGCATCCCAGTGAGCTGTCAGAATCTTGGGCCATCTTCCACTGCTTTCCCAGGCCATAGCAGAGAGCTGGATTGGAAGTGGAGCATCCAGGTCTCAAACCGGCACCTATATGGGATGCTGGCGCTTCAGGCCAGGGCTTTAATCTGCTGTGCCACAGCACCAGCCGTGTCTCTGATTTTCAAATAAATGAATAAATCTTAAAGAAAAAAGTAAAAGAACAAAAAAACCCTAAAGCCAATGAAGAGAATACTTTAAGAGAAGCATACGGTGCAGAGGAAGAATTACCTTAAGAGAAAAGAAGACCTCTTGCTACACAGATGAGAATATGGTGCAGATGAAAAGATTATGAGAAGAAAAGTGTAATAGTTGCAGGAAGTGACAATGTGAAAACTTGTGAACCCTTACAAAACACCCCCAAAGGGCAGACCTGAGTTGTTCTCTTCATCTGTAAGGTTTATGCCTCTCTCTGAGTTTGGGGAGATGCTGTTTGGATTCCAGGACACACCACAGAGGGAGGACTGTGCCAGCAGTGTGCAAATGCAGGTGTATCCACAGCTTGCCTGAAGGAGGCTATGCCCATGGCTGACCTTCAGTGTACGACCACACCCAGCTCACCTACAGTGTCAACAGTGGGGCGAATATCTGAGGAGGGAGAAAGCCTGGACTCTCCTCCTAGTCACCCACAGTGCTTGTGAGTAACAGACGAGTGAGCATGTGGATGTGCTCTGTCTGGATAAGGGAGCCCCTCTCTACACTCTAGAGTCCTTCCACTACTAAACTATGAAACTTGTTTTGTGAGGACCAATGAAGTGACTAAAACAATTTTTAGAAAGAAGCCAATGAGTTAAGACTTAATGTACATGTGTGGGGAGCAACTGGGAGCAACTCGGACTAGACTAAGTTACTGGAATTAAGACTTATTCTATGCATCTGCTCTCCCACAATATGGCGCTGGGAGAGGAGCAAACAGCTTCTACCCAGCTGCCTTTCACCAACTTGACAAGCTGCAGGAGCTGCTCCTGATTGGAGGAGAGCAGCGTACTCGGCGTGTGGGTAGCCGAGTTGGGATTGGTGGAAGAGGACTATAAAGGAGGAGAGAGACAACATGCACCAGGAACATCTATCTGAAGGAACACCTGTGCAGCCCCCGAGAGAGCCGGCCGGCGGTGTGCCGCTCCCCCGCAGAAGTGGGGAAAGCGGCAGGGGGAACCGCCCTTCCACGGAGGTGGAAGGGACGGTAGCCAACCCGGGAAGAACCAGCAGCAAACCTGGGGAGGGCCGAGCAGACGAAAGAACAACGCAGGGTCCTGTGTCGTTCCTCCACGAAGAGGGGGAGCGACATAAATGAATGAAGCAGAAGAAATAAAGTATACTTAATGTTTAGAATTATCAATTACTGCTGATTTTCCATAATATATTTCATTTCTGATTTCACTGAAAGATTTGATGAGTATTACTATTCAAAGAATGTTATGTCACTGGTAAGCTCTTGGCATGTCTTTGAGGTAGATTTCATATTCACAATAGATTGATCCTACCACACTGCTGTTTTACACAGAGACTTCATTCAGAAGAATGTTTACTGGGCTGCATGTAGTACATGCAAAGTAAGGGTGAATGCAGATTTTGCTGAGCATGAGCCTAACCTAATTTGGGGAATCCCTTATAATGAAACATGCAGAATTATGAATATAAAAATTGCTCCAGCCCCTCCCAGGACCTTGGAAGGGGCACGTGCAAGCGTAAAGCCTTGAAGCTTAGGCTCCAGTTCATGATGAATCCAGCTCAGCTGGCACTCTTTTCTGGACTCTGTAATGCAGTGAACAGCATTGTTTTCACTTTAAAAACCCTCATCTTTGGTCATAAGATCACTGGTGTCTTCCTGGGGCAACGGGGATAGCAAAAGTTTCCTTGAAGCAGATTAGCTTTGTCTAATAAAAGAATATGTCCCCAAATAAAGGAGACCCGCTCCCAACACACACTTGGTGTATTACAGCCATTGTGCCAATTTTTGAAGCAACCATGAGTTAGATATGTTCAGATCGCATGATAAGAGGATTAGTTTCCAATACCAGCTAGCTCTGGTTTTTGCATCACCATGAAGCAAATGCTTTTTTTCTTTGGCTTAAGATGGACACAGAAACTTGAGATAAATGAACTGGTGCCTCGTGCACTGTGCGCCATCCCTAGCTCTGCTCCTACTTTTTCAGCTCATCTCTCTGGCCTTGCTGCACAGATGCTAGCATGGCTGTCACTCATTTTCCCATCAATGTCCAACTTCCCCCTGCTGGCATGAAAGTCTCTGGAGACAAAGCTTCTGTCCTGCTCCAGTTTGTACCCCCAGCACTTAATACAGCACCTGGCACTCGGTGGGCCTGGCACTCAGTGAATGTTCTTAAATGAATTCATTACTTTTCATCCACTGTGATTCCACAGATTTTCTCCCTGTGTTGTCTACAGAAAACTGTACTGGAACTCGGCCCCTTAGGAGGGAATCTAATGGAATGATATATGTTGAGGCCATTTTTACTGATGCTACCAAAACCACTTGGTGTTGGGGCTCCAGGAACCAGCTCCCGGTGTGTGGGTGAAGTAAAAACAGACTCTCAGTGTTCTTCCTCAAGATCTGCAGGCACTGTTGGTCCATCCCCAACACATCCTAAAACCTTCCCTCATAACCAGAATGAATTGTGTTTGGCTGGGATTCTGAACCACAGAACAGGTGGATAGTCTTTCAACATCAGGTTTAGTGGAGAATCTGTATCTTGAATCTAAAATTCCCTTGGGCCATTGAACATCACAGAATTGTTGAGTTGAAAGTGAATAAAACTCACTTTCTGTTGCAGTTTAGTCAGGACAAAATATGTGGGATTAGGCTAGAGCAGTGTATTTTCTTATTTTTTTAACACTACAGTTTAACATATATGCCACTTCTTCCTATTTCAAAAGTTATTAGTATCCACAGATAATTTATAAATTATAAATTGAGAGCTAAATACATTTTGGAAAAAGCTTATGATCTGGGTGGGTGATGGGGAGAGATGTGCCCTTTGGCTGGGTCCCAGGAATTATTTTTGCATTAGGATTTAAAAGCAGGTAACCCTGAGAAAGCACCAGAACCTTTTTCTCCCAGAGTACTTTGTGTTAGATTTTTGGAAAAAAAAATGGAAATGAAGACCTTCTTTGCAGAGTTTATATACAGGGCTTAATACCCAGATAAGCATAACTATATACCATTTTTATACACAAATGGTTTTTAAATATGTATTCATCATCTATTGCACTTACACATTGTGCAAAAACTGCATTCCATGCCACGCCTGAAATGTCCCAAAGCTCAGTTCTGTCAGTAAATTGCAACCAAGATTTCTACAAAAAAAGACACGAGTGAAAGAGAATGAAGAAGAAAAAAAGAAATATTTTCAGAATACTCTTCTTTCAGGAGTGATTCTAATTTTTATAGATGAAACAATACTTCCACATTTTATCTACACACTAAAGAATTTACTGGTACTGGAAGATTTGGTTTCTGAATTATACTTGCACATTTACATTAAATTTCATCATATTATTTTCATATTACATGACATACTTGTACTGTGTGATCTTTACTTCTCTGGAACAGAGTTGCACAACTTGAATGCTATTGACATTTTGGACTCGATAATGCTTTTCTTGTGGAGGTTTGTCCTGTACATAGTAAGTGGCTTAACAGCAGGCTGGGCTTAGCTCACGCAGTGTCAGCAGCACGTGCAGGGCTGCAAGCTGTTACCTGAATGCAAAATCATGTTGGCTGAGAAGCCCTGCTCTGTGGGATTCACTCTGACTTTTGTACCTGATAGTATTTTTGCTAGAGAGGAAAAGGACCTGTTACAGAATTTTAGCAACCTTCTACTACAAATGTAAAGTAGAATCTTAACCCTATTTCAAGGTGAACAGTGAAGATTTATTAAAATTCCAAATGTGATGAAATTGTAACTTACATAGACTGCAAAAAAGGGAGTGACTCAAATGCACGTCTTTCGATAAACTCTATTTTATTGCAGGATAAATCTCTAGGAAAAGGAAAACATTGCCTTGGTTAGCTATTACCTATATAGTCAGTGGGGATAATAAAATTTGCATTTGATAATGTTGGATATGCAGTTTTTACCTAAACTGTAAAGCTTTGGACTTGTATTTGACCCTCTGGAGATACTACCCCTTCTTACAACCTCTCCTAATAGTCTCACTGTTAGAACCTTCATCAATGACATACACAACTATAGATCTTGATAGATTGTGGTGGTAAACTTTCCTGAGTGCAGAATTGATTAGATGAACTTTCATAGTCTTCATCCATTTGAAACAAGGAGCAAAGCTGTCATCTCCATTTTTGATGTCTAATATTCCAAAGAATACTCACATTTTCACATCTTTCCTGGTTTAGTCCTAGTTTTCTAACTTCATTCAATACCAGAAAAAAAGATGCCCTTTTGAATCATTTGAAATGAAATTGGTTCTCTAATTAATTCATTATTTTGAACTGATTCAGAATTACACTTTCTGTCATACTAAAGGAAATTTATTTGTTGCTTGTTGCTTGATAGTCCATGAAAGCCATGATAGAACCGTCAGAAAACAGCACGACACTGGATTCCCACTTGAAAACACTCTTGGTGGTAGAGGACTCTTACTTCCACTGATTACAATTTGACCCTCACTTTTCACCTGCAACTCATCTGTTGGTGGCTCCATCTCTAGAATCTCCTTCTCTCACCTGTCCCACGCGCAGTCACCAGTGGGACTTGCCCTAAGTGACTCTCCGAGGCCAACATCACTAGGTGCTTACAGAAGAGGCAGATTCTCAGCCCTGTTCTAGACCGACTCAGGCAGTTACTGTGGGGGTAGGGTTCAGAGCCCCAGGTAACTGTGGTGCAAGCTCAAGTCTGTTTTAGAGCACTGCTGTGACAGCATGGTTCCCCGTGGTGACTCTTGCTCAGCATTCAAAGGCCTGGAAGACCTGGCTTCACCCTCCAGCTTTCCCTGCATCTCTGTGCCTCAGAAGCTTCCATGTTTTCCCTTTCTCCCACGATATTCTCTCCAAGACGTCTGATGATGCCCACTGCCTCCTTGGAAGTCCTGTTCAACTGGCATTGCTCCCTGGTTCCATCGTCCCTGACCCAGCCCAAAGTCTTCTCCCTCGTCTGGACTCTATATCCATTTCTTTTGATATCGTTACTTGTGCCTTCCATTTCCCCAGAGCATAAACTTCTTGAAAGCATGGATTTGGCCTTGCTCATCTACATTGCCCACTATGTTTAAAACTGACTCATGGAAATAGACTCAGGTGTTTATTAAATGAAGGAATGGTTGAGTAGGTAGAAGAAGGAAAAGTGAATTTTTAAAAAGCAGTGTGGTTTTATTATTCCCTGGTCCCTCTGCAGCACTCTGTCAGCTACATAGTGCTTATTGGGTATTGGTTTGAGCTTGTGTATTTGTTTCCCCTGCAAGATTGTGAGCTCTTGGGAAGGTGGGATCCTGTCTTACTCATTTATGTGTCTCCAGTACTAGGCAAAGTGTTTGGCTTTCTCTTTCAGCTTTAGACAATTGATTGGCATTTTGAAAATGAAGTGAATACATACACTAGCATAAACTAATTAGGCTACAAAGGATTTTCCAGCAGAAACAATGAAGGGCCTATTCTACCAGCAGTAGTCTCATTTGTTTTTCTCCAAACCATGTTTGCAAGGTTCCGGAGCCCAGATGGGAAAGGTGCTCAAGAGGAACCATGCAGATGTGGTTGTCCCCGTATGGCCTAGAAGTTCTGATCATCATTCAAAGGAGTGTTGTGAGTATCACATGCTATGTTCCTTAAGCCTTGTACTTTTGAGACAAGAATCTATTTGCTGAAGAGGCCCAGTAATTAGCCTAATAAGGATTAATGATGTACACTTCCCAATACTATGTAGCTATTGTTTTAATTATCTATTTCCAACATGGGTATAATAGTTCCTTAATGGAAATCATTAATGCCAAATCTGTTCTCTTGGTAGCTTAGTATTCTTGATAATATTGTTTATATAATTTACCTGTTTAGCAAGTCACTTAATGGCTAAAGGTTAACTTATTCAAGATTAGATCATCTAACAACTTTCAGTTGATGGCATTCAAATTAATGTTGTTGGTTTATGTTTTCTTCCCTTTGTTGTATTAAACCAACTTGTTCAAACCTTGTTTGTAAAGGCCAGATGATAAATGTTTGAGACTTGGTCGGCCACATATTGTCTCTGTTGTATTTTCTTGTTTCTTTGTTTCTCTTTACAGTCCTTTATAAATATAAAACTCATTCTTAACTTAGGACCTGTATGAAGACAGACCTTGGATCCAATTTCATCCATTGCTTGTAAATTAAATACAAATATAATCCGCGGCTCACTAGGCTAATCCTCCGCCTTGCGGCGCCGGCACACCGGGTTCTAGTCCTGGCCTGGGCGCCGGATTCTGTCCTGGTTGCCCCTCCTCCAGGCCATCTCTGCTGTGGCCAGGGAGTGCAGTGGAGGATGGCCCAGCTACTTGAGCCCTGCACCCCATGGGAGACCAGGAGAAGCACCTGGCTCCTGCCATCGGATCAGCGCGGTGCTCCGGCCGCAGCGCACTGGCCGCGGCGGCCATTGGAGGGTGAACCAATGGCAAAGGAAGACCTTGCTCTCTGTCTCTCTCTCTCTCTCTCACTGTCCACTCTGCCTGTCAAAAAAAAAAAAACCACAAAGCACATAGTAGGTATTCCATGTTAGAGATATGAGACCCTACAGTGTAGACTTCCAGAAGAAACCTTGGAGATTATCCAGCTGGGACCCATATTTGTTTTCTAGATAATGTAACTAAAATCTCATAAATAAGTATGATTAACTGACTTACAAGTGTTGGAGGGACAGCAGGCCTTCAAATGAGTCCTTATGTAATTCAGTCAAGTCATTTTCACTGAGGATTCTGGAAAATGAAAGAGGTACTTCTGAATCAAAATGACAACTGCAGCTGTTTGCTTCATAGGACTAACTCTGTATGTAGAGGAAACTTTGGTAATGGTGCTGTTTAAATACCCAGATTCTAATTTACTTCTAGGGTGGCAATGTCTGTTGTATTTTAATTTAAACCATTTTTCCCACTCTCCCTTTTTTGTCCATCTCTATACACCTATCCGTCCTTCCCACCAAATCATAAATGTAATGTCTGCTCTGTAGGTCACAATGTCCCTGTTAGAACCTAACACTGGGAGGCACCAAGATTGGCAGAACTGCCATTTCCTTCTGTTTTTTCCCCAAGCCCTACTACCGAAGCCCCATGTTTGAGGTATGCCGGGGCTACAAGTTAAGGTTGACCAGGGAGGCAGTAATGATGGCTGAGTATTTAAATCCCTGCCATCTATGTAGGAGAACAAGACTGAGTTTGAGGTTCCTGAGTTTGACTGACCCAGTCTCACCACTACAGGCATCTGGGGAGTGAACAGTGTATGATAGCATGCTGCCTTTGCCTCTCAAATAAGAAAAATTAAATTTTCTTCCCCTTCCCTTTATCCCTTAGCCTTTCCAACTCCCGTCTTCACTCTTCAGAGGAAACTAGTGTTATTTACTTTTGTGTCAGATGACTCTGATTTTTCCTTTTTCCAAAGATTTATTTATTTATTTGAAAGTCAGAGTTACACACAGAGAGAAGGAGAGGGGAGAAGGGAGAGGGGAGAGGGGAGAGGAAGGTCTTCCATCCGCTGGTTCACTCCCCAATTGGCCACAAAGGCTGGAGCTGTGCTAATGAGGAGCCAGGAGCTTCCTCCAGGTCTTCCCATGTGGGTGCAGGGGCCCAAGGACTTGGGCCATCTTCCACTGCTTTCCCAGGCCATAGCAAAGAGCTGGATCGGAAGTGGAGCAGCTGAGACTCGAACCGGCACCCATATGGGATGCTGGCACTGTGGGTGGTGGCTTTACCTACTATGCCACAGTGCCAGCCCTGACTTTGATTTTTCTTACAAGTTTGGGACATCTTTAAATGAAGCATAACCAAAATATATACAAACTGCGTGTATTGTATTTAAGAAACATCATAAATTAAAAGTCACAACTGCCTGATTCTAGCATTTTCCCATCAGAAATGAGATAGTAGGCTAAGGGGAAACTTTTATCTTTTTTAAAAAAGATTTTATTTATTTGTTTCAGAGTTATAATTACAGATGGAGAGAAGGAGAGACAGAAAGGTCTTCTCTCCACTGGTTCACTCCCCAAATGGCTGCAATGGCTGTAGCTGGGCCAATTGGAAGCCAGGAGCCAGGATCCATGAGCCTCTTTGGGGTCTCCTACATGGGTGCACAGACCTAAGTGCTTGGGCCATCCTCTACTGCATTCTCAGGCCATAGCAGAGAGTTGGATTTAAAGTGGAGCAGCTGGGACTAGAACTGGTGCCCGTACAGGATACCAGCGCCGCAAGTAGCAGCTTAGCCCACTGCACTACTGCAGCACTGCACAGGCCCTGGGAAAATTTATCTTAAAGTGATCATAACCCTTCTCCTTTGTCTGTTATATGTCTTGTTTGTATTCAGAAATAATTTATGATGTCTGTACAAGTTGTCCCAGTGATATAACACGCAAACTGTCGTGAAAAATGTCAATTAATTCCTTTTTTTTATTATGTTACACTCAGCACTTCAAAATTTCTAGTTCACTGGCCTAGGTGACATGATAGATTTTTATTTTTAGTTAATTACTTTGAATGTTAAGTATTCTCCCCCAAAATTGGGAGTCTAAACTGATTCCTTTCAAAAATCAGTAAGGAAAAGATAATTCAACAAATGGACAGTGGACAAAACCTCAACGAAACATAGATGTTCAATAAGTATATAAAGACATTTAAATTTATGAGTAATCAGAGAAATCCAGATTCAGCTGGGAACCCTTTTATTTGCCAGTCACATTAGCAAAAAGACAAAGAGCATCCCGAGGTGAAAAGGTGAAGGGAAGAGTCAGTGTTGGGGCATAGCAGGCTAAGCCGTCACTTGAGAAGCGTAAATTCCATATTGGAGAGCCTGGTTAAAGTCTTGGGCCCTCTGCTTCTGAGCCAGATGCCTGCTAGTGCACCTAGGAGGCAGCAGATGATGGCCCAAGTGCTTGATTCCTCGTCATCCCTGTGGGAGACCCAGAATCAAGTATTAGATCTTAGCTTTGGCCTGGCCCAGCCATGGCTGTTTTGGGCATTTGGGGAATAAAGCAGTGGATGGAAGATTCTCTCTTTCTCTCACTCTCTCATTTGCTCTCGCTCCATCTCCCCCTCCCCCCACTCCCATAGTTCAAGTAAACAAATACATCTTTTTAAAAAGGATGAAGGGAAATGAATGTTCTTATATTCTGTTAGCTGGAGTGTAAGTAAGTGTGCACAGCTTTTCTGAGGGCAATTAAAATTTCCTATTTCCGTAGTCTTCATCCATTTTCATTCTCTTTTTTTTTTTGAGATTTATTTATTTATTTGAAAGTCAAGTTACACACAGAGAGAAGGAGAGGCAGAGAGAGAGAGAGAGAGAGAGGCAGAGAGAGAGAGAGAGGTCTTCAATCCACTGGCTCACTCCCCAGTTGGCCACAATGGCCAGAGCTGTGCTGATCCGAAGCCAGGAGCCAGGAGCCAGGAGCTTCTTCAAGGTCTCCCACATGGGTGCGGGGTCCCAAGCACTTGGGCCATCTTCCACTGCTTTCCCAGGCCATATCAGAGATCTGGATCAGAAGTGGAGCAGCCAGGACTCAAACCAGCGCCCATATGGGATGCTGGCATGGCTGGTGGAGGCTTTTCCCACTATGCCGCAATGCTAGCTGCCCCATTTTCTTTCTAGACTTCTATTTTGCAAAATGCTTGTCCATGTTCACAAGTGTGCACAAGGATTTTCCTTGCAGCAATACATGAGAAGTGGACATAATCGAAAATCCATCAATAGAGGGATTATTAAGTAAACTGTGAAATGGCCATCCATACTATAGAATATCATGCAGGAGTTAAATGAATAGGGTAACTGACTGAGTACTAGGAGGGAAAGAAATCCAGAAGAAACCATGAAGTGAAAGAACCAAGTTGCAGGATGTTACTATTTAGGTTAAAAAAAGAAAGAAACCACACAACACAACTATTATGCTCTATGTAAATATGTTTGTAGGTAATTTTTTGGAAGGATATATGCCAAACTCAGAGCAGTAATTATTACCTCATAGGTAGGGAGTTAGGACACAATGAAGGTCTTCACTATCCCTATCACTTTTTATCTACTAAGAATGTAATGGTATTACTGATAAAATGCAAATAAATAGAAGTAGTTTCTTATTTCAAATTCTGTGCCTTGTTAAAACAACCATAGAATTATAATCAACAGATGTTGATTGTGACATGGAGAGGGAATACTTTTTCTGACATACTGACCTCAAAATAGTAGAACAAGAAAGCTCTTACAATGCAGTTAGTTTTGTGTATTCATGTTTGGGAGCGTGTACTCACAGTGTCTCAGCCCAGCGGTATGCTTTCCATACATTTTCATCAATGAAAGAAATCGAGTTTCCTTGGAAATTTCTGTAAAGGAACACAGTTCACATCCTTGAATGGGTTGGAAAAGAATGAACAGAATGAGGAAAAAAATCATGGCACCCTCATGGGGGAGTATTGAAATACAGAAATATTATCAGCTTTCTAATAAATACCAGTGCTTTTATGTTCCATAGCTCTCTGCTTCCCAGTTTGCTCACTCAATAAATAATGAGGGGCCACTGACATAAACAATGAAGCATCCTCTCAGAAGCTTAACTTCGTCTCTGTCCAGTCTCTTTGACAGTAAAGACAGTCAATCACTTTGAATATTAAGTATTTTCACCAAAATAACTCAGGTGTCTACACTGACTTCTATAAATCAGTGAGAAAAGGATAAATTATTCAAGAAAAAATGGGCAAAATGTATTGTCACCATAAGAATAATGAAAACCTATGCAGGTATACTAGTGCTTTGGCCAAGCGCCCTCTGCTGAAATCTTTCCAAGTACTGAATGGATACAGACAATTTAAAATCAGAGGGACTAAAGTGCTGATGTGGAAAGCCTTTTGGAATACAGCATAGGGTAAAAGTGCCGATCACTGAGCCAGGAGCCAAGCATTACCTCCATAGGAAAAAAAAAAAGAGAGGAGGTTGGAAGGAAAGACGCACACCTGGGTTACAGGTAATAGAGTGAGGACCAGGGGATGATGAGGGTGTGTGGGGGTTCATACTTTCACATTTTATCCTACATTCTGTGCACTTTTTAAAAAGTGGAAAGGTGCTCATAATCGATACTTGTTTACAAGAAGCTGTTAAATGACTTATATTTAGCTTCAACTTTGAATTGCTGTGAGTGCTTAGCTTTAACTCTGTCCTCACTCCTCAGCAACAATGAACCTATTTGTTTTAGGTACACATTTTCCTGGAAGCAGGAGCAGCAATAAAACAGATACCTGTATGCTCACCTGCCTGGTGGATATGTCCTCTCGGGTTACTTTATGCTCATCAATAAAAAGTGCCTAACACTGAACACATCTCCCACTAACGGGCTCTTCTTTCTGACTGCTGTGCTTCTGCCTTATAGACCACCATCATTCTCGCTGTCATCCAGGGAAAGACTGTGGAGTCACGCATTTTTATTTTCTGTTACAATCCATCACACAATTCTTTAAGCCAGCTTTACAGATGAGGATATTGAATCCAAGCTAAATAACTTGTCCAAAGTCACAAAGCTAATCACTGGGAGACCTGTGTTCAAAGCCAGGCAACCTGGCTCCAGAATCTATCCTTAAATCTGTTGTATCATCT